>NW_015164260.1:272084-279045 GCF_001447785.1 Gekko japonicus
AGTGAGAATAGGTGCTCTGTTTTATTCTGGAAGAAAAAGGCCTTCTCACATTGTCCTTACGGCACTCAAGAGTTCAGCTGATAATTGATTCAGGCCAGAGAGCCAATGCAAGAACAGAGACCTCTTGTTTTTATTCAAGTGCCACTAAAAACCTCCTTCAGTTTTTTGGTTTTTTTTAAGGAGCAAGGTTATGTTTCCCTTGCTCGGAAGCCAGTCGAATCCGACTCCTGCCTGTTTAAAAAAAGAAAATTCTCAGGCTCTTCAGAATGCACGCTGCTTTGATTAAAAGCCACTCGACAAAAGTGTACAAATTGCTATGGCTAAAGGGATGCAAGTGGAGCAAGACAAAAATTTAATTTTTTTTTTTTTTTTAAATCATATATCGCTTGGAAGCTGGGGCAATGCTTAGAAGATCTCGGATTCTTAAGGCTGATTCTCAAAGAATGGCTACCCGAACTTGTTGTGGTGAAGCAGCCTCATTTCTTCTGGGACCTTAACGGGTAGCTGATTGCAGAACGAGCTTCCGTGGGACAGAGCCTATTAAGTCTGGATGCTCAAAAGGGAACCTAGACCAGGGGTGTCGAACATAAGGCCCGGGGGCTGGAACTGGCCTGTCCAGAGCTCTTATGAGACCCACGAGCAACTGGTGCAAGGGAGGGAGTGCTGGGGGGGGGAGCCACTCCATTGTGGCTTCAGCATGGCGGAACAACCTCATCTGCAGCAGTCAAGCATCATGGGAGTGTCTGCCTAGTGCTGCACTGCTGCCTCTCCAGCCCTCTTGTGTGGGTTTTCCTCTGGACCCCCCCTCCCAGCCCATGGGGCCTTGCACTGAGGATACACCAACTCAGAGCTTACCAGCTGCTGTCCTTTATACAGTTTATATCTCTTTTATGGCACGCATGGCCCGACAAGGTGACATTTATGTCAGATCTGGCCCTTGTAACAAATGAGTTCGACACCTCTGACCTAGACTATATCAGCTGCCATTTACTTTGAGCAAATCGTGTATTTAGCTTAACTTTGAGAACACTGGCTGAACTGGGAGGCTAGGTTGGACTCCTACTGCCAGGTGTTGTATACTGGCTCAAGAGGAAGGTGAGGACCATCCTCTTGCTGGACTCCCATCCTGCCTTGGTGACAATGGGAGGATCAGCCCAGATAAGGACTTCCATGGGATATGGCTCTCAGTGCCACCCTTTGGGAAAGCCAAACATCTGAGAGATTTCAAACGACAGTAGCCCTCCACCAGCCAGCTAGCATCCCATCTCTACTATGGTAATGGGGCAAGGGGCCATCTTCCAGTTCTTGCATTCATAGCACACCATAAAAATGACAGGGTCAGCCAGGGTAATGCTGATCACCACTCTGGGGTCAGGAACAGTGTTCCCTCTAAGCTGAGTTAGTGTGAGCTAGCTCACAGTTTTTTAGCCTCCAGCTCACAGATTTTTGTCTTCGCTCAGGAAGGACAGCTCCAGAGCAAACTAATTTATGCAGCAGCCAAATCGCTTGCTCACAACTTTAATACCAGTAGCGCAAAAGGCAGAATTTTTGCTCACAAGACTCCACAGCTTAGAGGGAACATTGGTCAGGAAGGAATTTTCCTGCAGGCCAGATTGGCCTAGGGATTCTGGAGGGTTTTTGCTGTCTTCTGGGCATAGAACAGGGGTCACTGGGGGAGAAAGAAGGCAGATGTGAATGTCCTGCGTTGTGCAAGGGGGCTGGACTAGATGACCTGTGAAGTTCCTTCCAGCTCTATGTTTCTATGTTATATTTGCATGTGTAAGAAAGATTACATGTACTCTGTGCTGCTGTAACCAGACATTTACAGAATCCATTCTGCTCCTCATTGAATAGGACAAGCAGCTACAGCAGTACTGATCCATAACCCTCAAGTTCTTTACTAAACACCACCCTAAGATTTCACCACCTCTTTTCAGACATATTTTCACAGCTGTAAGACCAACTGAGAAACTTCCCTTTTAAAATGTAAGCCAAGAGTCTCGGGATACTACTGTATCCTCTGTTCTGGCCTGGATGGCCCAGGGTGGCCTGATCTTGTCAGACCTTGGAAGCTAAGCAGGGTCGGCACTGATTAGTACTTGGGATGGGTGACCACCAAGGAAGCCCAGGGTTTCTATGTAGAGGCAGGCAATGACGACCCACCTCTGTTCGTCTCTTGCCTTGAAAACCCTACAGGGTCACCGTAAATCGGCTGCAACTCGATGGCACTTTCCACCACCACTGAATCCTCTGGCTTTCTGTGCTCCAGAAAAATTGTAGCACGCACAGATCCCTACAGTAAAGGCAAACCTTTCAGGTGGGGGGGGGAATTCTCTCATTGCACCTTTATCCCAAGGAGCTCCTGTGCTGAGCTGATATTAGGCCCAAAGTTCTTTCTTGCCACACTCACTGAACGTGACTGCACCAGATGTGCTCCCATCCCTTTGTGCCTCAAAGCACGAATGCTTTGCCCTGATAAGCCCCGGCTTTCCTGGAAATAACAGATCTAGTCACCTTATCTTAAGGAAGCAGAAAGGGAAAGCAGGGAGGAAAAAAGGTCATTCTCTGCTAAGTGGTGAGATTCTCACCTTGAAAGCTTTCCCTTTGATTGGCACAGAACACCCAAGGTTGTGGAACTTTTAATCAGACACCTGCATAATTACCAAATCATTATTAATTATATCAGAGAGCTCCCAGGAAAGGCAAAGCAAACAAAAGGCCTGATGGAGTCTCTCCTGTTGTTGGAAAGAATTAGTAATTACAAGCCATAAGTGCACTCAAGAGAGAGGGAGACGCACCGCAGCTGGTGTTCCGGGACTGTGGCGAGACCAGCGTGCTAACAGGGTGCGGGCCGTTCTCCTTGGAGAGGATGGGGAGGCATTGCTTTGCATGGAACTGAAAGAGATTCCCTCCCTTGCCCATACCTTCGTGTCCAAAAGTAGGGTCCAAATGGCCCTTTGAAACCTGCTTCTATGTCCCATCACAAGCACTACTGCCTACCAGGCAACCCTTACCAACTCTGGCCTACATCCAGAACACTGGGGGTGCTTAGCAAAGACAGACTCTGAGCATGCTCCTCCATTCTGGAGATACACCCAAAGGTCAAGCCTGGGGAAATTCCTTTAAAAAATGCTTGGTATTTTCAAGGAACACAAGGTACCTTCTTGAAGTGTTTAGTTAACTGTGCATGTTTTACTGTTTCAATATTATTACTAACTAAGAATAAGGCCCGTTGTGGAAATAAAAACAATGAGCTCTAGATAAAGGCTCTGGGCAAGTGGCCCAGCCTTGGGCACTCAGCGTCAGTTTTCTGTGGCAACCTCAGCAGGGTATAATGACACAGAGTTTACCATTTTCTCCAAGGGAACTGCTATTTGCCAAGGGCCTGCATGTTTTACTGTTTCAATATTATTACTAACTAGGAATAAGGCCCGTTATGGAAATAAAAACAACTAGATAAAGGTTCTGGGCGAGTGCCCCGGCCTTGGGCACTCAGCGTCAGTTTTCTGTGGCAACCTCAGCAGGGTATAATGACACAGAGTCCACCATTTTCTCCAAGGGAACTGATATTTGCCATCTGAAGAGCAGTTGTAATTCTGAGTGAACTCCAGCCCTCACTTGGAGATGGGCAACAATGGCTCCCCAGGAGGAAATGGCTGGATTGGAGGGTGGAGTCTATGGCATTGTACCTGTCTGAGGTCCCACCTCTCCTCAAACCTTACCCTCACCAGGCTCCACCCCTCAAATCTCCAGGAATTTCCCAACCTGGAGTTGGTAACCCTATCTCCTTCCCAGCCAACCATCAACCTACCTTTATCTGCCCCTCTGACTTCAGGTTTCCATCTCCGCCCCCCTCCCTGAAGCCTCTACCCAGGATAAGTACAGTATTTCTCTGCAGTGGGGACCAAAGCGGCTCACATCATTCTCCTCTCCCCATTTTGATCTGCACAACAACCCCGTGAGGTAGGTTAGGATGAAAGTCTGTGAGTGGTCTGAAATCAACCAATTAGCTTCCACAGCAAGAACCTGGGTCTGGCAGACCCTGCTCTGAAGCGCTAACGGCTATGCCTAGTGTAGCAAGCCTCCAGGTGGTGCCTGAAGATCGTCAGGTATCATAACTGAACAGATCTCTCCCTCCCTGGAGAAAATAACTGCTTTGGAGGGTGGGCTCTATGGAATTGGTCTGAAATCACCCACTCAGCTTCCACAGCAAGAACCCTGGAGAAAATAACTGCTTTGGAGGGTGGACTCTATGGCATCCTATTCAGCTGAGGCCTCTCTCCTCCCTAAACTCTGGCTTCTGTAGACTCCACCACAAAATCTCCAGGAGTTTCCCAATCTGGAGCTGGCAACTCTAGTCAGGACTGGCCCCAATGAGTTCCCCACAAAGGCCAAAGTAGGCCAGGAAAGGGCCTCCTGCTCCTGCCTTTTTACTGACAGAACCAAGCTTGGTTTCCTAGCAACAGCCCCTGAGGGGAAAGTGAGCCACAGAGCAGTTTTGGCAGTTTATTCAGACAGGGAATGGCAGTAAGCGGGGGAGAGGAGCGGACCCATAGGCTTGCCAGACCCCCCCCCCAGTTTGGCAGGGGTTACCAGCTTTTTTAGGGGGGTTCAACCCACTGCAGGCCAGGGGGACTTAAAGGGGACCCCCTTTAAATGCAGGAAGCCAGTGGGAAAGAGCCCCGCGCGCCCAATCTCCAAGCAGCAATGCCGCTCAGAGATGGGGGGGGGAGGCCCTCAGATTGTATGCACTTAAAGGGACCCCCTTTAAGTGCAGGAAGCCAGCAGGAAAGGTCCCCCCACGCCCCGCAGCTCGCAGCCAGCAGGACCATCCCCACGTGGGTGGGGCTTGGAGCTTGGACATTCCCAACGTGATGTCATCACACTAGGGATGCCCTGCACCCTCCGGGAATGCCCCCCAAATTCCCCCGCTGTGGATTAAGATGGACCTGGCGACCCTACAGACCCAGCCCCCAGTCAATGGCACACGAGTACTCTTGAGTGGTGGTTGATGGGCCAATGGCTGATGGAGCACACAGCACAGCCAGTGGGAGAGCCGGAAAGTGCCAATACACGGGACTTCTATATATATATATATACATATATAAGAAGAAGAGATTTAGTAGGCCAGCCCACTTATGAAGCCTGAATGATGGCTTTCGGAAAGCTTATTTGTGGCAAAAGTGGGGATTAACATGTTCCAAGAAAAGATCCAAGGCAGTTAACAAATGGTACCAAAAAAAGCTCTTCAAACAGCTTAAAGGTAAACATATGGTCCTAGATAATAAGAGCCATAATCACAATAAAGCCACCCGAAAACATTCGCTACAGGATTAAAAGGCAAGGGAAGGCAGCAACGCAGAATAATCACACAAGAGTAATCATTACTTGGCCAGGGCAAGTAACTAACCACAAAGCTAATTCTAGCTGCATTTTTGAAAAAAAATGTACACTTAATCAGTTGGGGATATTTTAGTCACCGTTTTTATTTTAAACGTTTCCTTTCTCGTGTTCTCAAAATCAGCTCGAGGCAGTGGGCAGCCAACAAATAGTACCACTCAACTTAAAAACAAGGGGCCCGCACGGAAACAAAACCATTAGCAGTATCAGAATACAGGGGTGGGCGGAAGGTTGGTCACCCTCCAAGCTACTGAAGGCAGCTCCCCACCCCTTCTCCAGTGAAGGAGAAAAGAAGTGCACCTTTGCTCTGAATGGGAAAACAGCACCGCCACAACCATTTCCCATCTCCCCTCACGCATGCACATGAGCACCCTTTTCTCTGACAGGAAAGGCGCATGTCACTGACTCTTCCCCTCACGACTGATGCTAATTTCCTGCCCCCAAGCACCTCCCCCTCTGCTCCAATCAAGCTGATCACAACATGGAGGGTACCCTCTGCGTCCTTTACAACACTCCTCCCAACTTCTTCTTTTTTTTGCTCCAACCCCCCCCCCACAACAAACCACCAATTATTATTACTTTTAATATTATAATTTCTAACATCCATCTGCTTCTTCTGGGATGGGAATCAGCATGTCATTTAGGAAAAAAACTAAGCTTCCTTTGTTACCACCACGTTAATTTTTTCTCTCTCTCTGTATGTGGCTTCAACCCCCCCTCCCACAAACAAACTATCAATTATTATTACTTTTAATATTATAATTTCTAATATCCACCTATTTCTTCTGGGATGGGATCAGCGTGTCATTTAGGAAAACTAAGTTTCTTTTGCTACCACCAGGTTATTTTTTCTCTCTCTCTAGTAAGTGGCTCCAACCCCTCCTCCACAAACCACCAATTATTATTCCCTTTAATATCCACTCACTTATCAATAGGGCTGCCAAGTGGGGGCGGGTGGCAGGTAAACCCCCGCTTTGAAGGCCCAATTTCCGCCGCCGCAGAATTGGGCCCCGGGGGGAACTCCGCCCCCCAAAGCGCAGCGTGGCTGCGTCACCAGAGGTGACGCAACCACGTCGATCACGTTGGGGGCGTGGCCCCGATCGTCAGAGGGAAAACTCTATGGTTTTCCCTCCGACGATCGGGGCCACGCCCCCAACATGATCAACGTCGCGTGTCACTTCCGGGACGTGCTGGTGGCGCGCGCGTGCGTCGGAGGAGAGCTCCCGGAGCCTGGTGACGCTCCCCCGCCGGTAAGGAGATTCGACTTGGCAACCCTACTTATCAAAGAGTCCCCTTTGTCAAGGAGTTACTAAGAAAAGATATAATTTTAAATTTCTTTGTGCCCTATTGGCACAGAACCTCAGCACTTGAAGGGGGACACTACTAAAATTCTGTTGTTTTTTTTAATCGGGGGTTAGTTCCGTTCCGTGCGCCTTGGTGTTTAGTCATGCTGGCCACATGACCACAGAAACGTCTTCGGACAGCGCTGGCTCTTCGGCTTTGAAACGGAGATGAGCACCGCAACCCTAGAGTCGGATTTGACTGGCTTTCGAGCAAGGGA
>NW_015164260.1:279198-295303 GCF_001447785.1 Gekko japonicus
AGAGCTGAATCGCAGCAATCACTCCTCCCAACTTCTGAGGAGGATAAAAGGACTCAGAGATTTCCGTTTCTACTTGTGTCCGACAAAATGAGCTGTGACTCTCGAGAGCTTTACACCCTGAAAGTCTTGTTGGCCTCTAAGATGCTACTGGATTCGAACTGAACTGTTTTGCAGCAGCAGCAACAGGAGGAGGAGGAGAGCTGGTTTTTTACACCCCGCTTTTCTCTGTCCTAAGGGGCTTCAAAGTGGCTTACAGTCTCCTTTCCCCTTCCTCTCTGTTGTATGTTAATCTCCAGTAGACAGATCATTATGATCTAAGCTGACAGCTACCTGTCAGCAGGTGGATGGATAGAACAAGTTCCAACCGGTTCAAACTGGCACTGGACAGTGTGCAGTCACAGTGACTCAGCATGACACTGATTGGTGGGACTTTGTATATAAGTGATTGTACAGCTACCATGTATTCTCCTTCTTTGTACTGAATGTCTTGGCGTAGCACTTTGCTTGTGGATATTGTAAATAAAGCCTTTGTATATAGTGTACCACTGGACTGCCTTATTGTGGTTACTATAAGGGGCTCTACAGCAAAGGCTGCAGTGGAAAGCTGGTGAGGCTGGTAAGCTGGGAAGTCCTTAAGGGGCTGTTTTGGGTAGACCCACACGCCTAGCGCAACACTCTCCCCCACAACAGGCACCTTGAGAGGTAGGTGGGGCTAAGAGAGCTCTGAGAGAACTGTGACTGGCCCAAGGTCACCCCGTGGAAGAGTGGGGAATCAAACCGGGTTCTCCAGCTTAGAGGCTGTCTGCCGCTCTTAACCACCACACCACGCTGGCTCTCTGCAGACCAGCATGGCTACCCTCTGAAGCCCCCTGGAGTAAACCTATTCTCCTATTGGTGGTGGGGGGGGTGATAGAGACAACTGTATAGTTCCCCCCTACAGGACAAGTTACACTTTGGGTTGCTGTTGTTTGTTTGCTTTGGGAAAAACAACAAAGGAAAGGTGTCCCCAAACGCACACTGCAGACCTGCTCTGAAACAGCGCATTTTATTTTACAGGTAACTATTTGTGACTGCTTCCACTCATCGTACCCCCCCACACACACACATTTTGTGATGAGCACCACCCACCCACCCCTCCTTTTGTCACTGGTAGCTCCCAAGGCTCTTGAAAAAGAATTAAGACGCTCCCAGGAACCAAGGTCTGCCCTCCCCTACAATACAGTACTTACGTCAACCACAATTTGATAAGACTGCCCAGACTTTACCTACCAATAAATGATCGCTCCCTCTGCATGACTGTTCCATAATCGAGCTGCTGTCAAGCCCCAGCAGATGTTCCGCCTCCCACAAGAAAGGACTGTGCACCAAAGCAACACATCAGACTATCCTAATCAGTGTGTGTGTGGGGGGGAGGACTCCTAGTGTGAGAGATGCTCTAGGCTGGTCCTGCATTGGGCAGGGGGTTGGAATAGATGGCCTGTATGGCCCCTGCCACCTCTATGATTCTATGAGAGGCTCTCTTTGAACTATGCTGGAGCCAGGCCATAAAGTATTTCAAGCACAAACACAGTTTTGGTTATCATCCCCATTTCTACAGGAAAGAAGCCAAACTATATAAGAGGCTTGGTTTCCTTTCCAGCGCGTGAGTATTGCTGGGGGAATTCTGCTTGCTTGGTGATGAAAACAAGATCTGGGGGGGGGGGGAAGTGCCCAGAAATTATCTAGGTAAGAATCTCCCCTAGTGCTAATGATCTGCTGGGGAACAGGTGGGCCTGCATTTGCTGTGCTGTAGCTCGCACATCTGCTCTGCGGAGGAAGAGTGGGTGGCGGGAAGGATCAAGGCGAATTCTGGCTCCAGTTCTTTTCGTCTCCTGGTCCACCGCCGGAAAAGCAGACGGGTCACTCAGAAACAACCAGCCAGTGCAGAGAGCCCAGTTCTCGGCTTTCTAGGCTTTCTTCACAGCCCGCAGCACCCGCCAGCACGGCCAAAACATACCTGTTGAAGATATCAGCCGAGATCGTCTGGAGGTACTGAAGTGCATCAGCTATCTGATGGATGGCTTCTTCCCTGCGGAGATCTGGTTGGATGAGGGGGACGGAGTATGTCTGTCCTTCCACGAAATACGTGTGGGTCACGGTAGCCATTTTGGTCTGAGGGGAAGAAGGAACACCTGATTAAGGTTTGTCTGGGCCTATCGGAGAGCTTTCCACCTAGAAGGGCAAGTTTCTGATCTAGCACCTGTTGAAACACAAGAATAAAGGATGAGCGTTTCGAAGCCGGGAGCGTACAATATGGTGTCACGTGGAAATCTGCAACGGAAGAACCGCCTGACAGAGGAGAAGGCCGTCTCCAAACCTGAACCTGCAGATCCCTATGACTGCATAAGATTGTTATCCATATGGCAACAATTAGAAGTTGTATGCTTACTGGCGGCTCAGAGGTTAAGATGCTGAGCCACAGACCGGAAGGTCTGTAGTTTGGCAGTTCGAGACCCTAGTGCTGCCTGACAGAGAGAGCTCCCATCTCTGGTCCCAGCTCCTGCCAACCTAGCAGTTCAAAAGCAAGAAATTGCCAGTAGATAAACAGGCACTGCTTCAGTGGGAAGTGACCGCGTTCTGTATGACTTAGTCATGCCAGTTCTGGCTCCAGTTCTGTATGTTTAGTCATGCCAGTAACATGACCACAGAAATGTCTGCGGACAGCACTGGCTCTTCGGCTTGGAAACAGAGATGAGCACCGCCCCCTAGAGTCAGATTCGACTGGCTTTCGAGCAAGGGAAACTTTTACCTTTACGCTTACAGAATGAAGCTCACACTCTATGCACCAACCACGGCCTCTAATCATGACAAAAAGTAGAGCAGCAGGGGTTGCAGCAATCTGCGTCCTGCTGGGTGGAATTACAACCCTTGCCATCTCTTCTTCTTGCAGGGCCCACTCCAGGATCGGGAGATCCACACACAGGCAATGCACCACAGTCAGGGCAAATGTCGGGGTGGGGGTGGGGGAGGAAATGTTAGGCAGCTGCCCAGACCCCGCTACCTGTGGATGTGCAGATACTACGCAGCCGCACCAGTCGCAACTTGCCCTCAGTTCAGGGTAGCAGCCATCACTCACCTCCCAGAAGCCAATCCTTCCTCCCTTCTTCGATACACATGCTGCCCCCACAAGCAGAGGTGGATTCCCCTCCTCCCATGATGGGTAGTCAGGAGGGCCGCTGCAGTGCCTGCAGCGTTCTAGCTGTCACTCACCTACCTGAGTTAAGAGCAAAGGCTACCAGGAGGAGCAGCAGTCGACAACTGGAGGGAGAAGGCAGGTGAGCAAGCTGCTGTTGTTCATTCGCCCCGGCAGGTGAGCAAAAAAGCAACAGTGACTATTTATTTATCTAAAGGTAGGAAGAGTCACTGCCTCTCGTTCTCAGTGTCACGGAACCTTACACAGGAGAGGACTTCCAGACAGCATCTTGCTACGGGTTTGCAAACCGAGGGCAATTCTGTGTTGGCTTTTCCCTCCGTTGTTTTACCAAAGGTGCAGCTCAATACCACATTCAAATACCTCGGGGCAATGCCATACTGACTGCATGAAGTGTAGAGGGTACCATAAAACCCGATGGTCAAAGAAAGTGAAAACGGCATGGAGTGTAGAGGGTACTATAAAACCCGATGATCGAGGAAAGTGAAAGCAGCATGGAGTGTAGAGGGTACTATAAAACCCGATGATCAAAGAAAGTGAAAGCGGCATGGAGTGTAGAGGGTACCATAAAACCCGATGATCAAGGAAAGTGAAAGCAGCATGGAGTGTAGCGGGTACTATAAAACCCGATGATCAAAGAAAGTGAAAGCGGCATGCAATGCAGAGGGGAATTTCTATTCCAAGGTGGGTTTGGTAAAACAACGGAGGGAAAAGCCAATGCAGAATGGCTCCAAGACCAGAGAGGACGTAAGCGGGGTGGAGGGTAGAGAGCACAATCCCTCATTTTTGTATGGGGTGCCGGAAAAGATCAGAGGACCCTTCAACCTCTGGGTGGAGGTATTTGCCCAACCCCGCCAACTTGAGCACCCATCCTGCTCCTCTGGAAGGATGTGCTCAGAAGTCAAAGCACAGTTTGCTTCTTGTTAAACGGTCGGCCAGAGGACCATACAAGAGCTTGGCCTTCCCCCGCCAACAGGACATCGCCTTCCCTGCTGATCGGCTCTTTGTTTCCTGCGCTTCTGACAGAGCTGCATCCTCCCGGCGCCAGAATCACTCCCTTTGCGAGAAGATGATAAAGAGAACATCAGACAGTGGGGTCAGAGCAGTTAGCAGCTCCATCATCCAAATAAGTCAGGAGCGTGGAGAGCTATCAATTCGAGATGACAAACCGGAGCTCTGCAACTGCGGGGAGATGAAATGAAAAACATCCCCTTGAAGTTGCTACTAGTTTCGAAAATCAGTATGGGAAAAAAAACCCAATGCCAAATGGTTTTGTGACAGATGCAGGCCAAGCAGAAGATGCCCTCTGCTGAACAAAACCAGGAGCTGTTGCAAACCCAGGGTCCAGGAAGGATAACTGGCGTAATCTCCGATATTCTTGTATATAAAGAGAAATTAGAGCGTGTTCTCAGGCAGGGAGCCTCAAATCACCAACTGGGAGAATCCCCCAATAGCAAGGCAATAATGGTTGGAGGATCTGCACGTGCCAGATACAGGGCTCACCTTGCACAGTCAGTGTATGCCAATAAACATGGTGCGTGTGTGTGTGTCCCATATTGAATAAAGGAATTGGCAAACAAGACTAGAACAAGCCCTGGCTCAGCTGAAGCAAAACGAGGAATACTGCTCAGAAAACCTGGAATTAAATGACAGCCCACACATCTGACGGGTGGCACTTCCAAACAAATAAGAGAAAACAGAAAATCCAGCAAAGACGAAAGCCATCTGTGGGCACAAAGCTCTAAGGCTTGTGCACTCTCTACCCACACCCAACAGAAAAGCCGAGTTACACCAACAATGGAAATCCCACCCAGCACCATTTCAAATGCTTCTCTCTCTGAAGCCGTAAAGGACTAGACAGTTGCTGGGCGTTCAAAAACAACATCTACATTTTGTGCCGGGCATCCCGTTCTCTACTCACAGGAGGGAGAGCTGGGACAGCACAGAGGTTAGGAGGACTGTGAGCTAGGGGGTATCTGTTTGGGCCAGTGCTTCAGAGGTGGCTGAGTTAGGCTCCAGTTAGGTTTACAGATTCCATGGGTCAGCAGATGGGTGTCCATCCAGACTGTCACACAGGATAACAGGATATCTTATCTTTTCAGTTCTCAGTGCAGACCTGGAGCGCTGACAGAGGGAAGGAAGGACTTCTGCTTTCCATCCCTTGCCATTTTCAACAGAGGAAACAGCCGCAGGGAGGGGGGGGGCTGTTTGCTTCTGTTCTCTGGCTCCACTGGCACTAAACGGTGGTTGATATTAAGCTGTACCCAGGGCCAGAGAACGGGGCAGGGTCATCCATGGCCATTTCTCCTGGCGAAAACAGTGAGGGAGGGAAGCCACAAGTCCCTCCTCCCTCCTCTTGCAGTGCTCCGGAGCGAAAGGGAGAACTCGAAGACACCTTGTTTTCCGCATGACAGTGAGTAGGGACAGGTACCTGTGTTCTGACCCCTGCAAGCTGTAAATGTCTCATCTGAGCTTTAGCCTCCAGCAACTGAACTAACAACGCTGCAATACCTTCGAGATGAATGACTTACTTCGTTGTAGCAGAAGAATACAATTAGTCTTCAGGATGCCACAACACTTGGGGTTGGTGGTCCTAGACAGACATCACAAATTTTGTTCCTTTTAGACAACTTACTTTCAACACACGCATACTGGAACGTGCAAATGCTTCTGACACTGCTTTGCTACGCTATCGAGACTTATTTGCATTGGCCAGTAGATCTGGCTGCACGTGGTTGGGGGGGGGGGGACATTAGGCACTCTGCTCCAGATGAGCAAAAAACAGATAGGAAAGCCCTGCAAGAGAGCCAGGCAAACTGATTCGGCAGAGCTACTTGGGGCGTGGATGGGTGGAGATCTCTCAGTCTCCAAGCCAAGAATCCTTCAATTTGCATTTATTTAGAATAAGCAAGGAGGTGGTAGCTACCTAGGTAAGTCAAAATGAAAATGGGGGGGGGGGTAGTGACGAAGCCTATTTATATCCAGCTTTAATTAAAGTGTTCCACAGTGTTATTAAGCAGCAATCAAAGATGCAGATGGTACTGATTTGATTGGCAAGAGTTTCGCCGCGCTGAATAATAAGAAACTTTGCCCCTATAAATAGGTCTCATCATCATCATCATCTGATGGGTGGAAGGAAGTGATGTGCGGGGGGGGTGGGGGGGGAGAGGGATGCATAAGTACAGGTGTAATTAGGCCCTTGAGCAGCCAGCACTTCACAGCTCTCCCCATTACCTGCCACTTGTCTAAATGCAGCTCCAGTGCTCACAAGCCAAGCCTGGATGAAGACCTTCGGAGCCAAGATCAAGTTAATTTGAACAGCTTTCGCCTTCCCTTCCCTGGGGCACGCTGGCCTGCCACTGTCCAAACACATTGTCCTGCAGTGGCAAGGGCCAGGTGGCGTTGGTCTCCCAAGGCGTGAAGTGGGCAAGAGGGTCCCAACGGCGACCACGTCTCCAGCGGTGTCCTCCACACCCAATCGCATGGCGGGCTGATTAAAATGGGCAGCCAGAATTCTCCAGACATATGAAGGAGCTGGTGGGAGGCAGCGGAGAGCCGGAAAGCTGTACGGAATACAGTTGTGGGCGGTCCCCTTGGAAACGAGCTCCAGAGGCCGGTCCACTTGTGAGCGGGAAGTGTCCCCTGGTGACTGGGATGCAGAATTGCCTGCTCCATCACAGGCAGAAAGCTTGTGGACTCCGTCTCTGAACAAGGCCCCTTCCACCGAGCGGTACAACAGAGGGAACTTTGCAACGCCATTGCCTGTGAATCCCCCCATTGTGACTGCCAGAAAGGTGTCGCCCATGGTCACCTGGCCTTGAGTGAGGAGAGCCCACCTGTTGGAACAACAAGCACCTGCCTTCCTGTTTTGCAATTCACTTCCAGGAAGGTGGAAGTAGGGGAGGTGCTGCGGCTCAGGGGAGGAGCCTCTGCCTGGCATGCGGAAGGTCCCAGGTTCAATCCCCCGCCTCTCCAGTCTAAAGAATCTGGCAACAGGTGACATGAAAGACCTCTGCCTGAGAACCTGGAGAGCCCCTGCCAGTCTGACTAGGCAGTGCTGACTCCAATGGACCAAGGGGTCTGATGCAGTATAAGGCAGCTTTGTGTGAAGGAGGGGTGTTTCTTCCACGGGTGCAGAAGAGTTGCGGAGACAGCAAGGAATCAGCAGGAGGACTGGGTTTACCTCGTTACGTCTATTATCTGCTGTCTTGGGAACGAACTACTAAAAGGAAGGGTGGTGGTGGAAAGCGCTGACCAATCACGGCCAACTTATGTTGATTCCGTAGGGATGTCAAAGTAAGAGATGAACAGAGATGGTTTGCCGCTGCCTGACTCTGTGCAGCAACTTTGGACTTCCTTGGCAGTCTCCCATCCAAATGACAACCAGGGCCGGCCCTGCTTACCTTCCGAGATCTGACAAGATTGGACCAGCCTAGGCTATGCAGCTCATGGCAAAAGGATGGCTAGATATATGTAAATAAAATGAAGACATGTGCCTTTTGGATGCCTTCGTGAAGGATCTTTTGGTGATGCATCGTCACGTGACAACAGCAAGAACAGAGAGCGTCAGTGTGGCGTCGTGGTTTGGGTGTTGGACTGGGACCCGGGAGACCCAGGTTCAAATCCCCCCTCTGCCATGGAAGCTTGCCGGGTGACTTTGGGCCAGTCACACACACTAGCCTCACCAACCTCCCAGGGAAGCTAGAACGGGGAGGGCAGTGAGCTGCTTTGGCTCCCCAAGTGGGGAGAAATGTGGGATATAAATTACTAAATTAATATTTGCTAGTCAAGCCATTCACGTGCTGCTCATGATGGGACAGGGAGAAGATGTCAGCCAAACAACAGCCCTTGGAACTGATCTCTCAGCTCTGTGCCTTAGGCTCCTGTAGCCAAGGCTATCCTTACCCGCACCACAGCTTATCTTGCTTCACTCTTCTGTTGCTGCCACTTCTTTAGCTTACTTCCAATTCGTCTCAGGGCAGATTAATTAAAGCTTTTTGAGCTCCGTCTCCTCCCCCCCACACACACACAACAATTTCAGCACACCTGATGGCCTCACTGCCCAGAACCATCACCTACTGCACAGGTGAGCATGCAGCGATCCTCGCACGCATCCTGCTGCCGACTGCAAAGAGCGGTGAGTCACCCTCGTGATCCAACACTGCTATTCAGAGAGGAAACACAACTGCCTGACCACCCCTAAAACCTGGGGTGAAAGTTAGCTGGTACGGGCTGGAATGGAGTACCAGTAAGAAAGCGGCGAAAATGGAGGGGAAAACCCCCAAACAAGTGGCCAAAGTGGTACCTCTTGCTATCGCCACGAGTCTCCCCATAACAGACGGTGCCAATAAGAAATTTAAGTTACTTTCATACTTCCCTGTAACCACACACGGGGAAAACATCATGGAAATTAATCATCGGCTCAGGGACGGGTTGTAGACCAGAGGTCCTGCTTGGCATGCGGCAGGTCCAGGTTCAATCCCCGGCATCCCCAGCTAAAACATCAGGTGGTAGGCAGGACCGTAGCCAGGATTTTTAAATTCAGGGGGGCTTTAAATAAGTCAGGGGGCACCCCGCACTCCCCCCCCCACCCCCAATGGAGTGTCACAAATAAAATTAAAAATTGGAAGTTGGGGGGGGCTGGATGGGAAGCCAGGGGGCCTTGGCAGTAAGTCAGGGGGCCAGGCCCCAAGATGCCCCACTGGAGCTCCGGGCCTGGTGGTAGGTGATGGGAAGGACTCTGACCCAAGACCCTGGAGAGCCGCTGCCAGTCTGAGTAGACAATACTGGCCCTGATGGACCAACGGTCTGATTCAGTAGAAGGCAGCTTCCCGTGTTCTTCACAAAGCAGATTGAGGGGAGAATGTATGTATAGGAACAGTCTCCCTACAGAAGCTGAAGGGGACACACGAGGATCCTCCATCAGAGAGCACTCAACCCATTGAAATCGGGGCTGCAAATGGGGAGAAGGATCCACTTGCCTCAAGATCTCGTCCCCGGCCCCCCCCCGGGACCTCAGAGAATCCCCTTTTTAGTTACTTCCTGAGGTCCCAGATACATTCCAGATATCTATATACATTAGCGGTGGTGAACTAGAAGTAATCTCACCTCCATGGCCCTGTCAAACACAGTGGGTTGGCCCCAAACTAAGCTGGCAATTTCCATGGACTCTCCTTTCCCACCGTAGATTCCCACCCCCCATGTCATTCTTCAGGGTCCCTATTCCCCAGGAGCAGTACTCCATGGAGACCGGTGGGCTGTAATGGGAATGGGGAGGCAGGAAAAGTTCTGCTCCACTGATGGAAAATTTAGTTTGGATCCAACCCGGCATGTTTCCTCCCAGAGAGATCAAAGCAGACGAAGACGAAGACGAAGACGAAGACGAAGAAGAAGAAGAAGAAGAAGAAGAAGAAGAAGAAGAAGAAGAAGAAGAAGAGATTAGATTTATACCCTGCCCTTCACTACCCAAGGGAGTCTCAGAGGTGTCTCAGAGCGGCTTGCAAACTCCTTTCCCTTCCCCTCCCCACAACAGACACCCTGTGAGGTAGGTGGGGCTGAGAGAGCTCTTGAAAGGAAACTGCTCTTTTTCAAGGACAGCTCTTATCAGAACTAGGGCTTGCCCAACGTCATCCAGCCAGGTGCAAGTGGAGGAGTGGGGAATCAAACCCAGTTCTCCCAGATTAGAGTCCGCACACTTAACCACTACACCAAACTGGCTCCCAAAGTAGTTATCTTGGTGGTGGAAAGTGGTGGGAAAGTGCCGTCAAGTCACAGCTGACTTATGGCGACCCTCTAAGGTTTTCAAGGCAAGAGAGGTTCAGAGGTGGCTTTGCCATTGCCTGCCTCCACATCACGGCCCTGGTATTCCTTGGTTTCCCATCCAAATACTGACCCTGCTTGGCTTCCAAGATCTGATGAGATCGGGCTAACCTGGGCTATCCAGGTCAGGCCAGTGATGTTAGGGAAGACCATTTTTGTGCCAGACAGTTGCTCCTTTCCTGTCCAATTCACCTTTCATGATTTGACCACCATGCTTGGAAGGGCTTCAAAACAGGTCATCCCATAGCTTTCCCCAAATTTTGCAAGCAACATTAACTTCTGGGCCACAGCATTTATTGGTCAAGCAATGTTCCCTCTAAGCTGTGGAGTAGGGTTCCCAAACGGCGGCGGGGGATCCGCGCGTGTTCGCAGGATCGCTGCCGCAGGGGACAGCAATCCGCGCTGCACCGGCGTCGCCAGGATGTGCATCCTTCCTGAGTGAAGACAAAAATCTGTGAGCTGGAGGCTAAAAAACGGTGAGCTAGCTCACACTAACTCAGCTTACAGGGAACACTGAGAGACCAAAAGCATATTCCTGCTTGGGGATGAATCCTTTGAAAATATTTTCCTCTGAGGCAGCATCAAGGAATTGACCTATGGGGGGGGGGGAGGTTTACCATCATGGTTCAGGGTGTATTGATACTACGGGTAACCCTGGTAACTTTTAAGTACTAGCTCAGCAAAGACCCCGCCAATGCAGAACCGGAAGAGCGATGTTCAAAATATTTTTACTTCTTTTATAAAATAGCTTTTGTCTCTCTCGTGTCTGTCTCTGTGTCAATAAAAATACCATTCTTGGTTGAAATGCTCTTAACGGGTGCAGTCAGTCCTGCACAATCGATAATGTACACACTTTCCTAGAAACTTGAGAAACACTTCTAATCTGAAGAGGGGAGAGTTAGCAAAGCTGTGCAAACAATGGGGGAGGGTGCTAAGCCTCCACCAGGTTATTAATGGGCTCTCCTGAGCACTCACTCGAAAAAGGAATACCTGCTGTTTGGGAGTAGAAATCGCCCACAAGGGTTTAGTGACTGGTAAGAAACTGTGCAGTAAATCCCAAATGATATTTTAGTCAAAAGCCACTAGACTCTGCATAAAGGAATAGTCAAACTCATGTCGGTTATCAGAACAGCCTTCCAGATGTTACACGGATCTTGAAAGATGCCCTTCCCCGTAGCCAGAGAATTATTTCCTTGAGGTCACATGTTTCTTACATGGCCTATATTTACTTCCTCTGTAGAGTCCGCCTGTCTTATGCAAGACAGTTAATGGAATCAGAGAATCGCAGAGTTCGAAGGGGCCATACTGGCCCTCTAGTCCAACCCCCTGCTCAATGCAGGATCAGCCTAGAGCATCCCTGACGTGTTTGTCCAGCTGCTGCTTCAAGACTGCCAGTGAGGGGGAGCTCGCCACCTCCCTAGGCATCTGATCCCACTGTGGCACAACTCTTACTGTCCAAAAAGTTTCTCCTAAGATCCAGCCGGTACCTTCCTGCCCTTAATTTAAACCCATGATTGCGAGTCCTCTCCTCTGCTGCCAGCAGGAACAGCTCCCTGCCCTCCTCTAAGTGACAGCCCTTCAACTACTTAAAGAAAGCAATCATGTCACCCCTCAGCCTCCTCTTCTCCAGACTGAACAGTCCCAAGTCCCTCCGCCTTTCCTCACAGGGCTTGGTCTCCAGGCCCCCGATCATCCTCATCGCTCTCCTCTGCACCCACCCCATTCTGTCCACATCATTTTTGATGTGTACAGCAGAACTATGATATCTTGTGGGACTATGACATCCTACTTATCCTGTACTCTATGTGTGTGTATGGACGTACGGGTCCTGAAGCCTGGCCAGCAAGCAGCCGTGCGGGAAAATGACGGATCCAGCCAGAAGACGTCTACACCAGGCAGTGACGGTGTGTGCAATTAAAATGAATATATGTTGTCTTCCCTATCCCCTACAAACATTGTTAGTCCCTTGTCTATATTGAGTAACTGTACATCGCTTTGAGCCCACTGGGGAAAGTGATTAATAAATGGAAAGTATAAAAAAAGTGTTTGAGAGAAAGACAGAGAGAGTAAAAGAGACTGGCCTAAGGTCAGCCCCAATATTCAGAGCAGAGTGAAGATTTGAACTCGTGTCTCCCATATCCCAGAGCATAATAACCATCCAGGATGCTACAGTGACTCCTGGGACACTCTAGTAGAGTGTCATTGTACAACACCATCTTAGAGGGTTCTTTGTCTTCATTCACTCCAAAAAGCAGAAGCAGCATATTTGTGCTGTTCTGAAAATAACCAACTGCAACCAATTCACGTTGCACATTTCAAGGGTGGCTTGCCTTGCCCCATTTAAGACAGAACGCGGAGCAGCAAACGAAGACAGTGTCATTCAGTTCCCAGGTGGCTCACTACCCCATGTGAACAAACAGGCACTGCCATCTCAGACCGCCTGGATGCCGCCTGCTGCTCCATAGCTCAGTGTACAAACGGACGAGACCTTTTGACACATAAACTGTAAATCTGATCCGCGCCTGAGCAAAGCTGTTGATGTGTCTTGAAACAGAATTTTGCTCTACCCACACAGGTTGAAAGTCAGAGCAAATGAGGGTGGAGGAGCACCGTGTCTGTACCTAGACTCCAAACGCATATCTGTTCCTGCTTTAAGCTGGCTGAATATTTACTCTCTGAAGGGAATCCTAGCAGCAGAGATGAGGATGGGCTCTGTATTCCTAATGGGGAAAAAAAAATCTACTGGTATCTCCTAACAAATTAAAGTCTCTGTGATTCTTTGAGGGACACCAGCATAGTCAGAAATGATGCTAAGATCAGGACAGCAGATAAGGCCGTGTGAAGCCTCCTTTCCCAGCTACCCTTCTTTCCCCATCCATGTTTATTTTCTCTGCACTACACAATCACAGCCAGAGAACATACCTTCCACGTCCATCGACTGCCAGGAAGCCTCTGGAGAATATACTAAGCACAGGCAACCCTCTCCAACACCAGAGTGGATTAATTTAAAATCAAGTCAATTTACATAACGATTGAAGTCACCAGGGAAAACAGGCTGGTTTCCATCAAGGTGGGGTTTCCATTTCAATTGCTGCTATTCTATTCCGTTGGCACCTGTGCATTCCCTCCCGCATCAAGGCAAGAGCCTCATACATCAGCCTAATGGTGCTTTCACCGGAGAAGTGCTCAGGTGCCGAGAGAATAGTAGCAATCAATTCATGGTTCTCTTAATTTAAAAGTGCATAGCTAATTCGCCACAAGGCCCCCCCAAAAAAAATAAAATCTTTAAACATGTCTTAAATGTTTATCTAAATATTTTGAACGCTGCAAGAAACGATACCCATTCATATCACAGCAAACGATCAAATATTGTCATCACATTATCAAATTATATCACAGCAACCGATTGCTAACTTATTGCTCATCACCCCTCCCCACCCAAAGGGTCTTCTTTTACAACATGGAGCCTTGGTTGGCTGTCCACAGGTCCTGGTTGGAATCAACGTCCCAGGTTGCTCCCGCCCAGTGTTCCTTCCTGCTGTAGTCCGTCCTCTTTCTGGGCAGCCCGGCTCTGTCCCGCAAAACTGAATATTCTCAACTAGAAGCGGGTAATATTTAACAGGCAGATTGTTCTTCCCGAGATGGGAGGTAAATCTCCAAGCAACCTGACTGATGGAATGAGTAACGAGTAAGTTCCTAGTGTATGCCGAATGAAAAGGTCACCTGGGCGGATCACTGGCGCCTTCCAAGTGACGGGACCCCAGCATGAACACAACAATGTACATAAGAACATAAGAGATGCCAATGTTGGATCAGGCCAAAGGCCCATCCAGTCCAACACTCTGTGTCACACAGTGGCCAGAAATACCAGGTGCCATCAGGAGGTCCACCAGTGGGGCCAGGATACTAGAAGCCCTCCCACTGTTGACACCCCCCAAGCACCAAGAAGACAGAGCATCACTTGCCCCAGAGCCCCTATCTATACCTTGTGGCTAATAGCCACTGATGGACCTCGGCTCCATTACATTACATAAACCACTGAGCTCGATGACTGAGAAAACGTTTTCCCACAGTTTTTTCCCCCCTTCACGTTTCCTGAAAGGGTCATGACTTCAGTTTTTAAAGAGATGATCCATTTGTATTAGGTTCAGATTTCTCTGTTAACCCAGTTTTTCTTTTTTCCCCCAAAAGAGAAAGATTACAGATGTATTTTTTCAAACGCATTTTAAAAATGAAGTGGGCAGCCTGCCCATTCCAAAAAGTAATTGGATTGTACCGATTTTTTTTGACATTCATTGGTAAATAACTAAATCAGGCTTCTTCTAACCAGAGCAACACTTGGGACTGCCTCCCCACGCTCATCCTCCAAAACCCCTGTCCTAAAAGCGAGAGAGCTGCAAGAAGCCGGGGGACTTGATCCCTCCCCAGCGTCCGCCAGCGGTGAAAGCCCCAAGGGGAGGGGCTGGCAGGGGACAAAATACTCCGTTTCTTCCGATTGATTCTTCTGTTGCCCTGGAAATCAGTAAGCTGGAAAAGTAAATGCAGGTTGGGCTGCTTTTGGTCGAGATTATCTCAGGATGGGGTCACTGCGGAAGTTATTAAGAGACGAAATTGCTTTCCAGCAATAATAATAAAAAAAACCCCTCGCTTCACACACTTGCTCCCCAGCCACAGAATGCAGCGCTGCATTACAGAATCTCTTAACGGCGGCCCCTGGGAGAGGAAGAGGAGGAGGAGAGTTATAACTCCAGCCTGCCAACTTTAATCTACTGGTAGTCTATGCATTCTGTTTCGTTCAGCCTGGCTTCCTGGAACCCGCAACGTCTCCAAACCAAGTTCCTTTTGGCTAAACTCTGGCTCTCCATTAGCCACATTCTTCATCTGAGCACACAACACAAGACAAAGAACACAGAGGCATTTACGCACGCGCTTTCCTTGTATGCCGGAGGGGGGGGAACAGTGAATGCCCCAGACGGCTTTTCTCTGCTCTGTAGAAGTTAAACAATAAGCATCCACTATGGAAGAAATCCTTGACCTAGATAGCCCGGGCTAGGGTTAGGGTTAGTCCAATCTCGGGTTAGGGTTAGTCCAATCTCAGAAGCTAAGCAGGGTCATCCCTGGTTAGTACTTGGGTGGAAGTCCAGGGTTGCTATGCAGAGGCAGGCTATGGCAAACCATCTCTTCATTTGTTGGCTTGGAAACCTAGGGGTCACCAGAAGTCGGCTATGACTTGACAGCAAGACACACACATACACAAACCACCAGGGAATGGAATGGAACTATGCAGCAGGTATACCCTGGGGTTTGGGGAAAAGATCGACTGAGATTCTCCCCTGGAGCGTTTCCCCCCCACTGAGCCTCTGCTCCTGGAATCCTGCCACCCTGGGTAACTGTAGGTCTATTCAGAGAGGGTCAACCCTCGGCTTCCTTGTTCACCTCCGCCAGCATCTCATGAGGTGTCCTTTGGAAAGCTTCTCTCTTAGAAGCTCGACCTCCACCCACACTGAGAAGTGACACTGCTGTCGTACCTCATGGCGGCTATAAAGACTGCTGAGGTCCTGTGAGGCCCTTGAACTTTCTCACAAATTATAATGTATTAAATATTAATAGTTAGTAAAAGCAACTCTTGAGAGTCCCTTGGACTGCAAGAAGATCAAATCAGTCAATCCTAAAAGAAATCAACCCTGACTGTTCCCTGGAAGGCCAGATGATGAAACTGAAGCTCAAATACTTTGGCCACCCCATGGGGTCGCGAAGAGTTGGACTCGACTGTGCGACTGAACAACAACGACAACAAATAGCAACCTTCCTTTGTTGTTAGGCTTATACCTCCAACAGGGAAGCAACATCAGCTCCTCAAGAGCCCTGCATGAGAGGTTCTGGCTGTTTCACTTCAGGTGTATTGACGAAACATGCATGAAGCTGCCTTCTACTGAATCAGACCCTTGGTCCATCAGGGTCAGTGTTGTCTAATCAGACTGGCAGCAGCTTCTCCAGGGTCTCAGGTGGAGGTCTTTCCCATCACCTAATCCCCAATCTTTTATAGTGGAGACACCACGGATAGAACACGGGACCTTCTGCATGCAAAGCAGAGGG
>NW_015164260.1:296434-307159 GCF_001447785.1 Gekko japonicus
GTACAGCCTCATTCAAGGATCCGTCCAGACCACGTTATCCTATATTCCACGTGAGATTGTACCTGGGAGGGGAAACTAAGATTAGCCACTGTCTCTCGGCATGGATGAAAAAGAATGAACAAACTGGGAGACCTCACATTTATTTGAACATAGGATTTGTTTTAGTCTGTGGCGGGGGTGGGGGTGGGAGAGCAGGCAAGGTTTCATGCACAGAAAGGTCAAGTCTCTATGGGCATTATTCAATTGTAAAGTGAATGTTTTGTTTAAACTTCCACTGTGGTAAGCACTGACAGAGTGCACAAGCTTAAGGTTCGCTCCCGATTGTTCTACTGGAAACACTTTTGCGTTGTGTGATAGGTATGCATGCAATCTGTCTCTACAAGTGGAAGCTCAGCGCTTCTCTGTAGTGTATCGTGCCGTCAGCCACTTTCGAAGGGTACACCACCTGCACTCGTTCTTCGAGAAGCGCCATCTGACCTCAGTGTTCAATGCCAAGATTTCAGACAGATTAGATTTACTGCAGCGCATGGGGGCTGCCATTAAATACTACATGGGCATTATAGAGGAGGGAAGGCGGCACGCCACAGCCCAATATCGTCGGATCTCGGAAGCTAGGCAGTGTCGGTATTTGGAAGGGAGGCCAGCAAGGAAGACTCTGCAGAGGAAGGCGACGGCAAACCACCTCTGCTTCTCACTTGCCTTGGAAGCCCCTTGCTGGGGTCACTAAAAGTCGGATGTGGTTTGACGGCACTTCACTAGGTGGCTAGCCATCCCCTGGCCACTGGTGGGGGCTGGGAGGGTGGGGTTGCCAGATCCAGGTTGGGAAACTCCTGGAGATTTGGGGATGGAGCCTGGGGAAGAGAGGGACCTCAGTGGAGTATAATGCCACAGAGTCCACCCTCCAAAGCATCCACTTTCTCCAGGGGAACCAATCTCTGTAGTCTAAAGATGAGCTGTAATTCCAGGAGATCCCCAGGTCCCACCTGGAGGCAGGCTTGCATACACTTTACACACACACACACGGATTATAGAGCAGTTACCTCTCCAGTTTTGAAATAATTGCACCGGTCACCAATTCATTTCTAAGTAAAATCCAACATACTGGTTTTTACCTCTAAACAGTATATCTCTTCTCATATAATTTAGTTCCTTCATTTATAGCCCCACCTTTTCCACTGAGACTCAAGGGGGATAACAAAATATAGAAAACAATTAAAAATCTGACACAACGTTTAGGGATGTGGCTCCTCCCTTCTGGATCCACACCCCCCCCCTCAGCTGTTCAAATGACCCCTGGTGTCATGGAGTCCCAGGTGAACACATGAAGCTGCCTTATACTGGATCTGAACATTGATCCATCAAGGTCAGGATTGTCTACTCAGACTGGCAGCAGCTCTCCGGGGTCTCAGGATGAGGTCTTTCACATCACCTACTGCCTGGTCCTTTCAGCTGGCGATGGAGGGAATTGAACCTGAGACCTTCTGCACGCTAAGCAGATGCTCTGCCACTGAGCCACGGCCCCTCCCCAGATGAAAATATTTTTATGACTTATGTGGGCCTCTCTGATCGTGCACGTGTTTCTCTCTTGCCTTTGATCCAAGTTATTCCAGAGCAGTTGCTTTTTTAACTGACGATCTTACTCCTCTAGAGCATTTGCTGTATAATTTTTGTGATGCAATAGCCTATTCAATGCTGCTGTTGACGTTGATTTTTATTGAGGGCTTCTTATTGTTGCAGTGATCACAACCCCTCCCCTTGAGGGCCTTTCTTCCAACAACATAGAATATAAATATTTCAAATGTATACTGGAGAGAGAGAAAAAATCAGACGCATGTGTCAGAGGAAATCTTAGTGGCAACAAATGCGGCAAGTTAAAGATGATGCCCAGTAGACACCCAGTGATGAGAGCTCTACGGCATTATGAAGGGAACCTCAGGATATATCTACCCAATGAGTTTAAATTGGTGTAATAGTTATTGCTTTCTCCCCAGCATTCCCAGGACCCTTTGGAGGAAGCGATGACAGTTCAAGCAGTATAAAGCGATGTATGTTTGTAGTGGAGATTTGCTCTTAGCAGGCAGATTTTCACCTTCAACGCAGCATCCGGGGTAAAGATCTGAACTCAATTTTCCACAGAAACGAGACGTCGGATTTGAAATGTCTCGGTTAAATGGTGGCAACTCGGATCTAAGCAGTTTTAACCAACATGTCTGATGTGTTAATACTTTGTTTCAGCTGAAAATTTTTCTATATTCCAAAGCAATAATAAGCTGTGGTAGGAAGATCACGTTCCTTAAGATAGACACTTACAAAAACAGCAAGATTTCACAAGAGCTCTAAGCAGACTTCATCCACATGTCTGACAAAGAAACCCCGACACCCCAAACAGTTGTGGGTGGACAGGAGATGGTGGCGGTGGGGAACTATGTGCTATACTTGGGATTTTTCTAATAAAATACTGTTGCCGCGTGAAATTTTTATAATGCCTCTTCCTTCCTTTTTATTCTCATAACAAACCCTGTAAAGAAGGTTAACAGCGCCTTCCTAAACAGATTTATACTATTCTAAACCCACTTATGTCCAGGGGCTTAGAAGGGGGTAACTTAGGCTTGCCAGGAAAATTTGGGAAATTGCTGGAGATTTCAGAGGTGGAGCCCTGGGGAGGGCGGGGTTTGCAGAGGGGAGGGACCTCAGTGGGGCAGAGTGCCACAGTCCACCCTCCAAAGCATCCCTTTTCTCCAGGGGAAGAAGAAGAAGATTGGATTTATACCTCGCCCTTCACTTGGAGTCTCAGAGCGGTCCACAAACTCCTTTCCCTTCCCCACCCCACAACAGACACCCTGTGAGGTAGGAGGAGCTGAGAGAGCTCTTTCAAGCTCTGAGAGAACTATGGCTTGGCCAAGGTCATCCAGCAGCTGCAAGTGGAGGAGTGGGGAAATCAAACCTGGTTCTCCCAGATTAGAGTCTGCGCACTTAACCACTACACCAAACTGATCTGTGTTGTCTGGAGAGCAGTTGTCATTCCAGCCAACACCTGGAGACTGGTAACCCTAGGGCAGTGGTGGCGAACCTATGGCACGGGTGCCAGAGGTGGCACTCAGAGCCCTCTCTGTGGGCACGTGTGCCATCGCCCCAACCAGGCCCAGACCATCATTAAAGTGTCGAATTCTCTGCCAAATAATTTTAAGTAAATGAAAGCATTTGGGATTGCTTTCCTTACTTTGTTTGGATCATCTTAAGTTAATGTATGAATTGTTTTTTCTAAAGTAAAACCTCAGTATTCAGGTTAAATTGCCGTGTTGGCACTCTGCGATAAATAAGTGGGTTTTGGGTCGCAGTTTGGGCACTCGGTCTCTAAAAGGTTCGCCATCACTGCCCTAGGGTAACTATGCTTCAGATTGCACAGTCCATCTGCTAGGGCTGCCAGGTCCTTACCTCTTGCCGGCAGGGGGAGGGGGGAGCCTTCTGGGAGGGGCTCTGCCCCCAAATGACTTCGCCGTGCGACATCGCTGAGGCACGCCATGGACATTGCACGGCGATGCTCTTTTGCCCTCAGACCAGAGTGTCACGTGACAACGTCCCCAATGTGATGATGTCACTTCCATATGACATCATTGTGTCGGCGACGTTGCGCAGGGACATCGCTGTTTGGAGGCGGGATTTCCCCCACTGGCCAGCTGGCTAATGGCGATGAGAAGCCCCCCAAAGCAGGGGATCCCCCATTCAGACCTGGGGGCTGGCAACCCTACTATCTGTTGAAGAGAAACCGGCCCAGGATCACCCAGAGAGCTTTATTCCAAAGTGGAGATTTGAATCCAGGTCTCTCCACTACCGGATTCAATACTTTCTCGAATAGTCCCCATTGCCATACACTATACATAACTTTGTTAAAGTGAGTTATAATTACACGGCCAGGATGCTTTTATGAAAGGAAAAGCAGCTGTATTTTCCAAGGTAATGAGGAAGGAGGAGGGGAACGGAATCCCAAAGCCAAGTGCCGGGGAGTAGGAGGGAGGCTTCCGGCGATACAGAAGCACGACAAAGGTTATGCACAGAAGCGGCAAACCAGCCACATTTGCAAACTTGCCAAAGGCTGCGGAGCTGCAGTGGAGCAGAAGAGAATTGATGTAGCCAAGAAGAATCAGCCAACAAGTGTAGAGGCCCACAAGAGACAAAGCAATCGATGGAAATAAGACAACAAGAGTAACAAATTAGTGCCGCAACAGGGCTTGAGAGCAGGAGTTTACGTTCACGGACACACCGGAAGATGTGAGCAAGAAAGGAAAAGGGCCTCGGGAAGGGCTGATGTTGGAAGAGATCGTGATCAGCCCTGTGCCGTTTGCCACGAGAAGAGAATGCCAGTTTGGGCCTCCGATCCCCGCTCTAACAAACGAGAAGCACCTTGACTCCATGGCTGCTGCTACCATCTTGGGCAAATGCCTGGGGCTGGCAGTGGGCTATTGTGCCCTCCGCAGGGAGTTCCTTTGCACCCCCCTGCAGAAGATTATGATGATATAGCAACTACTTTATTTCTTCACTGATATCCTCCTTTGATCCACTGTTCTCCATTGTTTTCTTCTCATTAAGCAGCGTTAGGGGAAAATCTAGTGGTTAGAATAAAGGCATAGGAAATAATTTGCCCTAGTTGCCGCTTCAGCAATGATGGCACCAGGAGATTGAGAGGGAGGGTATGTGCATCGTGTGTGGCTGTGGTCATAGCAGCGACCATGACAGACAGACCATAGCAGCAACCCTGACAGAGAAACAATGAAGACACTGTGAGCCTTTGGGTGTCTCAGTGCCCCCCAAGCCCTATTTGGATGCCTTCAAACTCTTGATGCTCTGTATGTTGTTCCTGCACAAGGGGTCCCCAACCTTTTTTTTTTTTTGGTCCCCCGAAGGGGATTTTTTTATATTGCATTTTCTATAACTAAACACTACATGAAAAAATAGGGAAGGGTCTACAAACTATGGGATAAAGAAAAGAAACCTCTAAAAACCCAAGAGTGGGTGTCATGCAAACTGCTTTAAAAAACGACATGCTCATATAGCTGAATACTCATATAGAACTATTGAACATGTTCATCAAACTTCTATTAAACTAGAAATCTAAATTAAAGCATCGTCTACTATGACTTCATAAAGAGCCTAAGAAACTATAATTTTATCATCTTTTCGAGCTTCAGATTATGATAACAACTCATTTTGTGTCCTTTTTCTTCCTCAATTAGTAGCTTGGTTTTAGGGCAGCCGCCCCCAAATTTGAGTCTGATTCTTCGCCAGAAGATGACCCGCTCCATCTCTGCCACCCTCCTTGGAGCTATTGTTTTCTTCCTCTTCTTCCACATCTGCTGGGTGACTGTGAAGATGCAAAAATTCTCTTGCCTTTTCCACAGTGTCAATTTTCTCTTTCCCATTCACAGACTTGAAGATGACTTCTTCAGGAAAAATCCATCTGTAGGCAATTTGCTTCTTTTGTAGAAATAAGACCAAGTCTTTATATTTACGTCTTTTCCTCCTTATTTCAAATGGCATATCCTTTAAGACTTTTATCTCTTTGCCCTCAATTTTCAGGGTAACTCCATTAGCTGCTTTGAGAATTTGATCTCTCACGTTTCTTCTGGAGAATTTCACCATCACTTCTCCCGGCAGATTATTTTTCCTAATAAATTCTGTATACGATCTGAAGACCGTATCAATATCACTTTGCAGAGTTTCAGCTTTAATATCTGCCATTTGCCCCAGGGCTTCGCATTTGCCCTGGAATCTTAGGACATAGCTTGCCCTTTCCAATTGCAACTGTAGCAGTTGAGACTCATCTCTTTGACGCTTCTTCTCCATTGCCTGCATTTGTTTCTGCAGCTTTTTGGCATTGGTATCAACTTTTTAAAGTTCCTGCTCAGTTTGATCTGGATTTTTTTGACAGTCTCATTAAATTGAGATTGTTGTGTATCGAGTTTCCGATTTATTGCCATCACCTGTTCCAGCAGAGGGTGCAGTGCTTCATTTAGCATCCTTTGCAGGTCTGAAGTTGTGTCCTGTCTGGGCACAACACTCGCTGGACTGGCACTTCCGGCAGACTTAGCTTTGACTATCTTTTCTTTCTCATCTTTCCTCATTGGAGGCGCCATGTTTGAGGAATTGTTTACTTTTCACCAAAAGTTATCACAGTCTCTAAAGTTCTCCAATACGCTTGGTAAGTTCTTAAATGTCCTTTATTTCAGTCTTTTCCGCTTCACAAGCCCACCCCCCTGCTTAAACAGTAAAGTTCGCTTATGTTTGTCTTATTGGAAGAAAGTCCCCTCCCCCCCTGCTTTCCGTGGGGAGGCTTTCGATTTTTTTCGATGATCTCGCTTAAACTTAACTCACAGTTCAATGGCAACACGATTTTCGATTCGCTTAAAATGCCGGTCGCTTGATCACCCGGCGCTTGATCCGGTGTGCACTTCTAGTTCCATCAGGAAGCTCCATAGCAGGACTGTCGGGGCAGGAATGGCCCCCCCTCACCGGCAGAATTGTCAGAGGGCAAGCCTTCTAGTACCCCATGGCCTGGAGCCCACCACAGGGGCTCCGCGGGGGATGCGGACAATCACACACCCTCCTTGCCACGGGCTCTGGCGGTTGCCACCCGGAGGTCCGAGAGGATGCGACCGCCATGGCAAGCGCCGAAACCGGAAGTCTCCCAACCTTTTTGAGCATGCAGGAATCTTTGGAATTCTGACATAGTGTGTGCGTGGGAGGTAGGGTTACCAGCCCCCAGGTGGGAGTGGAAGGTCCCCTGATTTTGTGGGCTCCTGCCCGCCACTGGCCAGCAGAGGAAGCCCCACCCCCAACAGCCACAACCCGGTGCGACGTCCCCAACATGATGACATTGCACGGAAGTGACATCATCACGTTGGGGACTTTGCGCAGCGGTGCTCTAGTATTCTGGGCAAAGCTCTATGGTAACCATAGAGTTTTGCCCAAAATACCAGAGTGACACCACACGATAACCCTGGAGTGATGACATCACTTCCGTGTGATGTCATCACACTGGAGGCATCATGTATGACGACATCACCCTGCCTTCCACTGCTGGAAATCTCCCTCCAACCCCCCAATAGCAAGGAGGTAAGACCCAGCAACCTTAGTGGTGGGCGCAGCCACAAAATGGCTGCCATAGGAGGCAGAGCCAGCCACAAAATGCTTCCCACAGTTTACCTTCAGTCACATAGTGAATATTCTTGTGTTGTTGGGGCAGCTGCTGCCAAAACAAAATTTTTTAAAAAAAATCTGCACGGCCAATCAAAAGCCTTGTGGGCAAAGGGCCCCCTATCTGGCCCAACCACTTTCTAAAAACACTTGACGGGCACACTGGCACCCACAGGCACCACATGGGGGCCCCCTGTCCTACACCATTTTTGCCAAGGATTCTGGGCATATTTTTAAAGCCACAGTGCAGGTATGTATGTATGAGGGAAGCCGTGCCAAACACAAAGGTAAGATCAAACTCTGAACAGACACCCCTTAGGCCGCACCGCAGGCTGAAGGAGACCATTTCTCTCAGCCTAACCTAACTCACAGGGTTGTTGGGAGGATAAAATGGAGGAGAGAGGAATGATGTAAGCTGCACTGGGTTGCTGGTGAAGTGAGTTTCTGTTTCTCCAGGAGCAAGAAGGGAAGTGGTGGGCGCAGCCACAAAATGGCTGCCATAGGAGGCAGAGCCAGCCACAAAATGCTTCCCACAGTTTACCTTCAGTCACATAGTGAATATTCTTGTGTTGTTGGGGCAGCTGCTGCCAAAACAAAATTTTTTAAAAAAAATCTGCACGGCCAATCAAAAGCCTTGTGGGCAAAGGGCCCCCTATCTGGCCCAACCACTTTCTAAAAACACTTGACGGGCACACTGGCACCCACAGGCACCACATGGGGGCCCCCTGTCCTACACCATTTTTGCCAAGGATTCTGGGCATATTTTTAAAGCCACAGTGCAGGTATGTATGTATGAGGGAAGCCGTGCCAAACACAAAGGTAAGATCAAACTCTGAACAGACACCCCTTAGGCCGCACCGCAGGCTGAAGGAGACCATTTCTCTCAGCCTAACCTAACTCACAGGGTTGTTGGGAGGATAAAATGGAGGAGAGAGGAATGATGTAAGCTGCACTGGGTTGCTGGTGAAGTGAGTTTCTGTTTCTCCAGGAGCAAGAAGGGAACTATGGGGGAGCAGAACCTCTGAAGGAAGGGCTGGCATCAAATACTTGCAGGAATTTTATTTGAAAGGCAACACATACTCCAAGCCATGGCCTGGGTAGCCCAGGCTAGCCTGATCTTGTCATGGGATAAAAGGACAAGTCCTCTTGTGGGTCAAAAACTGGCTAATTAATAGGAAACAGAGAGTGAGTACAAATGGGCAATTTTCTCTGTGGCGGGTGGTAAGCTGTGGGGTACTGCAGGGATCAGTACCATGTCTGATACTTTTTAACTTGTTCATTAATGATTTGGAGCTGGGAGTAAGCAGTGAAGTGGCTAAATTTGCGAACGACACAAAATGGTTCAGGGTGGTGAAAACCAGTGAGGATTGTGAGGCACTCAAAAGGGATCTGTCAAGGATGGGCGAGTGGGCGTCAACATGGCAAATGGGGTTCAATGTGGCCAAGTGCAAAGTGATGCACAATGGGGCCAAAAATCCTAAATATAAATACACGTTGATGGGATCCAAACTGGCAGAGACTGACCAAGAGAGAGATCTTGGAGTCGTAGTAAATAAATCACTGAAAATGTTGAGACAGTGTGTGACTGCAATAAAAAAGGCCAATGCTATGCTGGGGATTATTAGGAAGGGAACTGAAAACAAATCAGCCAGTATCATAATGTCCCTGTATAAATCAATGGTGCAACCTCATTTGGAATACTGTGTGCAGTTCTGGTCACCACACCTTAAAAAGGATATTATAGCATTGGAAAAAGTGCAGAAAAGGGCAACTCGAATGATAAAAGAGTTGGAACACTTTCCCTATGAAGGAAGGTTAAAGCACTTGGGGCTCTTTAGCTTGCAGAAATGACGGCTGATGGGTGACATGATTGAGGTTCATAAAATTATGCATGGGATAGAGCAGGTAGAGAAAGAAGTACTTTTTTCCCTTTCTCACAATACAAGAACTCCTGGGCACTCCATGAAATTGCTGAGCAGTTAGGTTACAATCGATAAAAGGAAGTCCTTCTTCACCCAAAGAGTGATTAACATATGGAATTCACTGCCACAGGAGGTGGCGGCGGCTACAAGCATGGACAGCTTCAAGAGGGAACTGGATAAGCATATGGAGCAGAGGTCCATCAGTGGCTATTAGCCACAAGGTATAGATAGGAACTCTCTGTCTCGGGCAAGTGATGCTCTGTCTTCTTGGTGCTTGGGGGGGGAGGCAACAGTGGGAGGGCTTCTAGTGTCCTGGCTCCACTGGTGGACCACTCTGTCAGGAAGTTCTTCCTAATGTTTAGCCAAAAACTCTTCTGATTTAATTTCAACCCGTTGGTTCTAGTCCGACCTTCTGGGGCAACAGAAAACAACTCCTCGCCATCCTCTAGATGACAGCCCTTCAAGTACTTGAAGATGGTTATCATATCACCTCTCAGTTGTCTCCTCTACGGGCTAAACACACTCAAACATACCCTGCCACGAATTTTGTTAATAACTATCTTAGTAACAGCGGTTTTGCAAAGTAGCCTTGTCCCCATAACTGCAGAGAAGGTCTTGTCTAAAACCTACAAGTGAGGTGGGGAAAGCGCAAGAACCGAACCTGCCGTCTTCCTGTGTTCATGGCTGGGTCTCGGACAACAAGCAAAACCTGCTTGAAATAACTCATTACTAATAGCTGACAGCGAGAGATGCTTCTTGAGATGCAGAGATCCGCTTCTCTTGTCAAAAACACCCCACCATCCTTTCTTTCCTAATGTTCATAAAATGAATACAAATGCTGTTGTGATGGATGTGTTTGTGACGATGAGAATTCTTCACCGCTCAAAATAAATAAAAAACGAGTCAATGAGGCGTTAATCACATTTGCGGCGGTGTTAAAAGCGCCGTCTCCAGAAGGGAAGCAGTTGGGAGGCAAATGTGTTGTGGCAAAGTCTGCCGCAAAGTCCCCGTCGCCGGAGGTGGGCGCAGAAAATGTGTTGCATGCTGACCCAAACCTCCGCGCTAATAAAGTCTTTGCGATGAAGCAAAATGCTGAGCCATTGAACGATGCCCTGTGGAAGGAAGCTTAATATTGTGCCTTAAGAGTGCTTTGAAATGAGTGGGTTCTGTTTGTGCTAAAATGAAGATGTAACATCATGTTCTGCCCATTGATTTCTCTGACTTCAGTATGCTTAAAATTGTTTTGTTTTTTATTGTATTCTTCGTTTCAACGATTCCCCTTTCCTTAGTCTGTAATGTTAACTTTTTTTAAAAAATGAATCCGTTCTTTTCAAATGTTTTGAGCTGCTTGGAGACTTGCTGACCAATCATGTCTAATAAGTTTTTCTAAATGACCTTTCCTAAGACCAGATCATTTCTGTGCGTGAGAACAGCTGTAACTGATAGCCCACCCTTGTGATGTGGGAAGGTGACCACAGTGGCCGCATACTGCCAGCACTGAGGTCACTTGTAGAATGCACAAGCCAGTTTGCTATGAGACAAAGGGTGCCCTTGCCTGCCTCTGCATTGCACCCTTGGATCTATTCTAGGGGTCTTAGTAGACCATACACTG
>NW_015164261.1:0-15867 GCF_001447785.1 Gekko japonicus
ATAAGACATGTTAGTTCTGACCACAGGTAAGGTCCTCTTGGTTTCCATACTTTTGACTGAAAAATAGTCCGGGCTTCTTGCTCAGAGTTTCACCTCTGTATAGGGGGAAACACAGCCAGTAAGTACGCTAACTTTAGAATCAAGATCAAGGGTCCTTCTGCTGGTGTGGCAACAAGGGAGGGTGGTATGAGCCTGGCAATCCATACCTTCCCTCACCTGAGCAGCTGTTTCTAGTGCTGCCACCTCAGCACAGGCTGTGCATTACTCGGAGGGCTCACAATATTTCATGGGGTTTTGTAGTCCTCATTGGGGCCAGTATAAATATGTATTGGCCATGCAGAAGAGATGGATTCAGTGCAGTGAGTCAGAGCTAGCTGTCTTCCCAGACACTTGGGATACGACAGTAAATAAATTCACTTGCTACCACAGTTGAAGGCAGTCCATAGGAACTGGTTGCTCAATTTTTCGTTGTTACTGACTTTTGTACCACAAAGCAACTTGGTCACTGTCCACAAAAGAGACATTCTTTGTCTTTCAAAGAGATCTGGAATTGACTCAAGTCAACTGGCTTTTGTTGTGTTTTTTTCCTCCTCCAAAATAATTCACCAGACCTTTGAATTTTTAATTTATGTTTTGAACAATTTAATTAAATGAAGGTCCCAGTCTTATTATGCTGGACCAGCTGATGGTATAGGGAAGACAATCTTCTAAGTAAAAATCCTGTTTATTGGTATTTCTTATATTTAGATCAGTATAGATACATCTGAAGAAAAGAAAAGAATGAAGGAACTATTAATAGGTATTTAAAACAGCACAATATTTAATATTTATTTTATTTTTCCTGCATCCCTTCTTTCTGCAGTGATCCTGTTTTGTTGGTCATGTAATCACCAGGAAATGGACTGAATGGTAGCAGTACCTTAAGGAATGAGTCATGGCTAGAAGGTACAGCACATTCTGTATGGGAAGAAATGGGTTTTTTCCCAGCCACTTGCACATTTTTTTACGTTGTCTTTACAGGAATTTTGCATCAGCCACAAATATCAGCTGTGGCAACACCTCCCTTAACTTGTTGGGAAAGTTACATTTGAGACAAGCTGAGGATGGTGGAACACCTTCTTTGGATGCAGAAGGTCCCAGATTCCTCTTCCTCTCCAGGTAAAAGGATTGGTTAGGTGGCAGTGTGAAAGACTTCTGCCTGAGACTCCAGAGGGCTGCTGCCAGTCTTAGTAGTAATATTGACTTTGATGGACTAGTGGTCTGATTCAGTATAGGGCAGCTGTTAGAGAATGAACTTGATATTTTGCTTTATGGACTATATTTATTGCTACACACACAATGGACTGTGCACACACACACATAGGCTCAGAGAACTGTACACTTTGAGTCACCTGTTGTGATGTAACACATAGAAGGTGCCTGCACAAGCCTTACACGTGTAAATAAGGTGAAGCCTGGTGAAGAAGCACAAACCTCCATTATTGTGAGCAGTAAGAAACAACAGCTTTGAGAAGAGACAGTCCCCATTGCTGAATTATTTGTGGTCACGGAAGACACGTCACTGCTTTGTTCCTGTATTGGTATTTCCTGCCAAATGGACATTTGGTTCACAAAGAGAATGGCCAGCTTCATCTACACTACAATGGAGCATCCTGACGCCAAGGTTTTCACACTTGCCCAGATGCCATCCTTTGAGTAAGGTTTTAGATTTCAATATTGGCCACTCCTTATAGGTAACCTCCCACTCCTATAGGCATCCAATAGGATTGTTTTTGGGATGGACTAACAGGTAGTTGGGTCCACAGGTTGGAACAGTTACCACCCATCTAATGGATCCACTATAAAAGGTAAGGACCATTCACCTGGCCCTTCCTAGCTAGCAACCCCCGCAACAACCCCTGTCTGCTTTTTACTCCTCTTGCGTCCCACTTGCTATCCCCAAACCCTTGCCTCTACTTTGATCTCTTGATCTGCAGTCAAGAGACCCACACGTTCTGGCTGGTTCTGGTTGTGTGTGAACTCCCTTTAGCAGGGCTTTTTTTGTAGAAAAAGCCCAGCAGGAACTCATTAGCATAACAGGCCACACCCAACAGCAGAAACTCATTAGCATATTAGGTCACACCCCTATGCCTTCCCTTCCTTGTCTGGGCGCCCCGCAGCTGCAGGGAGCCTGGGCAAGCTGGTCCTTGGACAGGCCGGAGAAGGCACGGGGAGGCATTTAAATGCCTCCCCAATCCCTCCTGGCCCACCCGCCTTGGAGGCGCTGGGGGGGGGTTGAACTTTCCCTGCTTCATTTCCAGGGCTTTGGCTGTTATCTTCTCTACAAATGCTCATTTTTCAATGCACAGAAAGGGGAAATGTGTCTCAAAACCAATTATACATCTGTAACCTTTGGTGCCAAGTTGGAGGCAGAGATAAGAAGTTTGTTTTAAAAAGTAAATAAACAAACAAATGAAGCAGATGGACCTCTAGAGGCTTCATGATGGGTCTTACAACTCTGCCCAGGAACTAGTGCAAGCAAAGCTAGACCTTGAAGAGCTGCTTGCAGCTGGACTGATTCGTTTAAATTATGGGCAGAAAGGTGCCCGCTGGATATTAGGGTTGTTGTTTTTTACTGTTAATAGTAGTTCAGCAGTGGAATCAGCTACCTAGAGAGGTGGTGAGCTCCTCACTGGCAATCTTCAAGCAGCGGCTGGACAAACACCTACAGTCCCACACGCTCAGATTAATGGTTAATACTAGTTATGGGCAAATTTCCTGAAGCTTGGTTTGGTATTCCTTCTTGACAAACTAACCATTAGAAAATAGTTTTGCTATGAACTCTATTGCTCTGAAAAACTACATTATCCAGAGCTCTTTGCAGCTGAGGGACTGCCGTGGCAGCATTCTAGGTGTGAGTGGGAGACTTCCAGAATGAAAGGCTGCTGCAGCCATCTCCCCTGGACCATAGCCAGGTAAATTTGGGCAAAGGGTAGTAAACAGGAAGGAATGCAGAGAAGGATTTTCCAAACTGTGATCCAAGCTGGAGAAAAATTATTGGATGTGTAATGCTCACCTTGAACTGCAGGCTTGGATGTGTAATGCTCACCTTGAATTGCAGGCTTGCATGACAAGTCAACAAATTCATATACCAAGCATGGGAATTACAAATGCCAGTATCATAGTCAACACTTGGGGGAGTCTTTATTAAAGATCATGACAGGTTCTGGGTACAGTAAGGCATGCTTTCTAAAGAATTTGAGCATCTATGTATGTCAGAATCTGTTAAACCTTTGAAGGGAAAGATGTTTTTAAACTTAGCTCTGCCAGGAGAATATACCACACAGTTATCCTGCATTATGTTGTCTAGGCACAGTCAAGTAATTTATCTTGTCATAGAGTTCAGGACCTGCTTTCTTCAGAGAACCCTTTCCACTTTGACATGTCTGCCAAGAAATCTCATGCAATTCTGAGACATCTTTTCTTGGTGCAATATCATACATTGACCCCCAGAACACTGATAACTGTTGCCCTACAAACCTAAGAATGAATGGGATTCCAGAGTGTCAGTTATTAGAAGTGATTTTCCTGTACTCAGCTAGTGAGTAATGCCCAGTCTTGGAAGTGGCTTACGGTATAACATGTGGTCTTGTAGGATGTGAAGAAGTGAGAGCTCATTATGGTACGTGCCATTTGTGTGCACAGGGTGCAAGTGACTCACTCAGAATTTAGCAAGAATCGGAAGAACTTGTTTAAGCTCAGGGAAAGATAAGACACTAATCTTGCAAGGTTTCCTGTGCATAATTATACCTCAAACTCTCCCATGTACTGTGGAAACAGAGTGAAAATCCTTCCCTGTTCAAACAAACTCTTCTCAGCGAGACTTGTGGTAAAATTGATCCAGGTGTGTGCATCAGACAAAATGATCTATATATGGTTTGTAATCTTCTTCCTATGTGAAAGAGCTTTTCAAAGAAAATGATGTTTGAAAAAATTCTGAACTGAGCAAACAAACCTCATCTGTTTTGTTGTGCCTCCTTTACTAATCAATCTTGGGTTCTAAACAGGATAAACTAGGTAAGTTTATAAATTAATGGGTAACATGTGAGGTGAGTGGGGAGCCATGGTCCTCTCTTCATTGTACTTTCTGAAAGTTGTTTTTTTAAAAAAAACCCAGAGTAGATACACATTGGAGAGCACATATTCAAGTATACATTTTTTTAAAAATACAAATATTTATTATGGTGTACACATTAGTAAAAGATAAAATAGGTTAAAAGAAATGATCCAAATATCAGACTCTTAAAACTTTTGTACACACAGAGCTGAAAGTTATACATATACTTGATGGGTATATCTTACGATCAGTAGACTACACACGTTTCGGCCCTTTAGGGTCTTCCTCAGTGGTCAATATTACTATTGTAAAACAACACACATCCAGAAATAAATATATGAAAAAAAATTCTTTAGAGCCAGGTATTGCTTGCTCATATGACGTGCAATTGCTAAAAGTTTACATAGTAAGCCATGGATAATCTCTCATGGTAACTGCACATGCTCTCCAAATTGTTCTGGTAAGAAATATCCAATGTGTCTGGATGTGTGTCTCTTCCATCAAAGGTAGTAAAACTTGATTGATTCATTTTCTGGTTATACTGGCAAAGTCCTATTCTACATCAAGAGTCAAGGAGGACACCAGTTCGTGCTCAGTGAATTGCCCCTAGATACTGATTTATCCTTTTGCACAGCTAAAGGTCATGAACTGAAATTAGAATGTGGAATGAAAAGGCACTGGGAATGAAAGAGGCTCTTGGGCTTCCTTAACAGCTAGAATTTGTGAGAAATCTCCAGTGGTTTTTTATATGGTTTTTTTTTCCAGAGTTAAAAATATCCCAAAAGACTATTGCAGGGTTTTTTGTGGTTTTTTTTTTTTTTGCAAACTTAAGTAGAAGGGGAATGGTTTCTATGGGGAGGAGAAATGCAGAAATGTAGGTAGTTCTCAAGTGGAAAAGAATATAAATTTGTTTATTTGTTTGTTTACTTGGAACATTTTATGCTGCCTTTCCACCCAGTCAGGGTCCACAAGGCAGCAAACATAAAAACCATTTAAAAAATACATTTGTGTCTATGAAGTGCCATCAAGTTGCTGCCAAACCTATGGCAACCTTATGGGGTTTCTAAGGCCTGCCTCTGCGTAGCAACCCTGGACTTCCGTGGTGGTCTCCCATCCAAGTACTAACCAGGTACTTAACCCTGCATAGCTTCCAAGGTCTGATGAGACTGTGCTAGCCCGGGTCATCCAGGTCAGCAAAAATATATTTCAAATTATAAAATTCAGTTAAAAACACACACAGGACTCGGAGGGACAATATCATTGGGGATATGCCAGACAAAACAAAAAGGTCTTCATCAGATACAAGTAGAAATTATTATCCGATGCGAGCAAGGCCAAACTGTCCACTAGCAAAAGGGAAGGGGATGCAGAGAACTGGAAATGAGTGAATCCTTCCCTTGCATTTGCCATTCCAAAACATTCTCTAGTTTATATATTTTTAGCCCTAGGCCATGTGGCTATATCAGGAATTGGATATGGTCAGTTTCGGTGGCATCTCTTGCAGCATTTATGCCAGCCTACCTAGCAGTTCGAAAGCAAGAAATTGCAAGTAGATAAATAGGTACCACTTCGGTGGGAAGGTAACAGTGTTCCGTGCGCCTTGGTGATTAGTCATGCCGGCCACATGACCACGGAAATGTCTTCGGACAGCGCTGGCTCTTCGGCTTTGAAACAGAGATGAGCACCGCAACCCTAGAGTCGGATTTGACTGGCTTTCGAGCAAGGGAATCTTTACCTTTACCTTTACTGTATTGACAGATTTTAAAGGATACATATACAATCTAATGGGTCTAAAAAAACACATTCTAAGGTATTTTCAACATCTTCAGGAGAAGATACGGCTATGTGAAGAATCATTACCGTCAGCACAGTCCTGTGCAAAGTTACCCCAGTCTAAGCCCATTGATTTCAGTGGCTTTGGTGTAGGTGTAGGCGACAGGCACAACCTCCAGCCACTTGGTGCATAAGTCCACCAAGATGAAACAGTTAGCGAACTCGAGGCCCCTTGCGCGTCTTCGATTCCGGGTTTAGAGTGTTTCGACCAGCTCAGCCTGGAGGAAGTCGACAGATTGCTCGAATCTGTGCGCCCAACCACGTGCGGCCTTGATCCGTGCCCCTCCTGGGTCATTAAAGTGGGCCACGAGGGGTTTCGAGGTGTGCCACGAGGGGCATCGACAATGGTGCACACCTTGTCTGGAGTCAGATGGATGCCTTTGGCATTGACAGAGAGTCCCAGGAACTTGACCCACAGAACCCCCAGGAGACATTCTTCCCTTTTTACTTTTAGACCGGCCAAGTGGAATCACTGCAGGACTGTGTGGAGTTGGCAGGCGAAGTCCTCTTCTGTGGGAGCGGCAATTAGAACATCATCAAAGAAGGGCTGGACCCCAGGGATTCCTTTGAGGAGAGAGTCCATTAAGTTTTGGAATATCCCTGGGGTCATGCTGACCCCAAACTGCAACCGCTGCACCCTGAACGCACCCCGGTGTGTTATGATGGTCTGTGCTTCTGCGGTCGCATCGTCTACAGGAAGTTGCTGGTAGGCCTGAGCCAATTCCAGCTTTCCGAATATCTTGGTGCCCACCAGACAGGCCAAGACGTGGCTGACCACTGGAACTGGTAGGAGTGGTCTTGCAGTGCTTTATTGCACATGCAGACGTCCCCATTGGGCTTTACGGGAGTCATGATCAGGGTTTCCCAGAGGGCATGTGGGACTGCTTCTAAGACGCCTTGACCCACCAGGTGATCCAACTCCTCGTCTATTTTTGGCTTCAGTGCGAATGGGACACGCTTGGCCTTCAGCCATATGGGCCGCACCTCTGGGCTGAGCTGCAGCAAGATGGGGGGCCCAGTGTAGTGGCCGAGCGTCTCATCAAAGATGGCCGGGAACTCATCGGACACCTTCTGAAAGTCTTTTGTGTCCATGTGGTGCACACCAGTGACCCAGAACCCCAGGGGCGCAAACCAGGCTAGTCCTAGGAGACTCGTGCAACTTCCCCCCACCACCAGCAAGTCCAATGAGTACCGGTACTGCACCCGGAACTTGCCCACACCAGCAGAAAAAACCCCCCCCCCCCCCCCCCGTGGGCAGAGCCTACTTAAAGTGTCCTCCAGGATTATGGAAATGGAGGACCCGGTGTCTAGCTCCATTGTGCAGGGAGCCCCCTCGATCAATACAGTCACATTAATTTTATTGGGGGTGCCCAGGGGTAAGTTCAGTACCTGCTGCTTCCAGATGGAGGTGGTGTGTAGTTCCGTTGTGTGTGCCGGGGTTGCCGTTGGTTGCCTCCTGTTCCCCTTGGAGCAGCAGGCTCAGGCGATGTGGCCAACCTTTCCACAGGTCTGACACGTGGCGTCCCGGAAACGACAGGATCTCTGCTCATAGGAATCCTTGTAGCTGGCGCATGGTGTTGAGATGGTTCTTTCGACAGCGCATCATGAAGCAGAGGGGCAAGTGTCGCGGCGGGCTGGGCATGGTAGTTGCAGGACCTCTTCGCTGTTGGATGTGTCCGAGGCTGAGGAGATGGCGGCCTGGTGCACTGTTGCGGAATGGTGGTTGGTCTTCTGGTTGCCACCCTCCCGGGACTTCTCAAACGCTGCAGCCACTTGGAGTGCCTTTTGGAGATTTAAGCCCTATTGGCTGACAAGACTGCGCTGGAGCTTCTCCTGAGGCCAAACACAAAGTGTTCTAGGAGTGCCTGCTTGAGGTTCGAGAACTCACACTGCAACACCAGTCGGCGCAGGGCAGCAACATAGTCAGAGGCTGATTCGTGGGGCCTCTGGCTCCTCTCAAAGAAATCAAGGCAGCGAGCTAGTCGGGTGGGCTTGGGTGTGAAATGGTCGGTGAGCGCCTTGATGAGACTGTTGAAAGTGGCGAGTTTCAACGTGGTCGGTGCGATGAGACCCTGCGCTAGCTCCAGGGTGGCAATTCCACAAGAGCTGAGCAGCAAAGCCTTCTTCTTAGCCTTGTCATCGATGTCTTGGAACTCCACAAAGTGGTTGAGGTGTTCCACCCAGGCCTCCCATTGTGCTGGGTGAGTGGAGTCGAACTCGGGTAGTCATCCTGGAGCGGCAGCCATGGTCCCGTTTGTGGCACGATGTGCGTGGCACTGGAGCTTCATGCGTGCTGCAGTTGGGCGCTGGGTTGGCTCAAGAGGATCCCACCTTCATCACCACTGTTAAATAATCGGTTCCATGGATAAACAGACCCCAAGTATAGTGATCAGCTCTCTTTATTAGTGATTTCAGCAAGGAGAAGAAGGACTGAAAATCCCTGGCAGAAACCTGGTTTTTAAGCATGCAAGACACCACACCCCAAACACACCCCACTCCCAGCAATAGGCTATTTACATTACATTGTTTCTCTGTTGGTCCATTCTAGATTCCTTGTTTCTCTATTGGTCCATTATAGGATCCTAGCCAGCTATTGTTTGTGGATACAAGCTCAACCTGACCCCAGGGCTAGTTGAGGCTGACTCATTCTTAGTACACAACAGACGCTTTTCAGAATTGTGACTTTCATCAGTTTCTGGAATAGTGCTGTTTGAGCTGTGTGTGCATTTTCCCCAACTGCTGCAGAAAAGGGGGTGGTGGGGAAAGTGCCCTCAAGTTGCAGCCAATTTATGGTGACCCCCTCAATGGGTTCCCAAGGCATGAGATGATGAGCCTCTGTGTAGCAACCATGAACATCCTTGGGGGGGGGGTCTCCAATGCAAGTATGAACTAGGGATGACCCTGCTTAGCTTCTGAGATTTGATATCAGGGCTAGGCTGGGCCATCCAGGTTAGGGAGGAGGAAACGGGGGTGCATCAGTGGATAGTTGTGCCAACAAAGAAAGGAGGGCCTGCAGCTGAAGGCTGGAGATAAACCCATAACCTAACCTCCCATATTTGGTGACTAGCTGTGAATTAGTTTTGCTGTTAAGAGCAGAGGGTTGTTGCAGGCACTCAGTCAGGGAGAGAAAATGTATATCAGCAATGCATTCAGTTCAGTGGTATGTTACAGTCCCATAAACATATGCAAAGAGATGTGCTTTGGGCCCTCAGGTTCAGTTCATGTCTTTCTAGCATATGAAGACTACATCTTAAATCTGTTTTTAATACAGTGGCAATTCAGTATCACTCTGTCTAATAGTAAAGTTCCTGCCAACCTAGCAGTTCGAAAGCAAGAAATTGCAAGCAGATAAATAGGTACCACTTTGGTGGGAAGGTAACAGCGTTCCGTGCACCTTGGTGTTTAGTCATGCCGGCCACATGACCACGGAAACGTCTTCGGACAGCGCTGACTTTTCGGCTTTGAAACGGAGATGAGCATCGCAACCCTAGAGTCGGATTCGACTGGCTTTCGAGGAAGAGAACCTTTACCTTTACTTAATAGTAAAGTGGCTGGGCCCTATGCCAATCACAAAAGCAATGAAACTAGGCCATCTACAGACAGGGCTGGGGTCTCTAAGTATGCGGGGAACTCCTCAAATATGCAGAAAAGTAGAATTTTGTAAATTAGTGAAAACAAAAAAAATACTGAAAAATGTCCTGATAAAGGCTGACGAAGAGGAAGGGATACAGTGTTAAGACCTGAGGAGACATCAGATCCCTTAGAGAATCCTGGAGGGGGAGATCTGAGGAGGTGGGACTGCCAAATTTCCCCCATCCTGCATCCTGATTCTTTGTGGGCCCCAGCTTATTTCCAAGAGTATCTGTCTTTATTTTTAAATGTGCTGTTTACCAAATGGCACTGTGTCAAGGTCTGTTTTGCTGTGCTTAACTAAATCAATGTTTGGATTAGTTGTTGCCAGCCTTCATTCAGATTCACAGTCTGATCCTATGCATGTTTACTCAGAAGTCAGTTCCATTTAATTCAATAGGGCTTATTCTCAAGTCAGTGTATGCAGGCCTGCAGCCTCAATTAGGTAAATATGGCTGTACATATATGAAAAAGAGGCTCACAGCAGTGTGAACGTGCTTTGTGCTCAGTTGTTAATGTACTTTGTGATGATAGCATGAATGAATCGTGGGCTGATATACTGTGCTGTTCCTGCTTTCTCCTCCTCCCCTCATCTGTTTGCTGAGGATCAAGGTATCCTGCAGTTGGTAGCCTGAGATGAACAACTTTCATCTTAGGTACTTGACTTTGGGATGCTTTCATTGGGAAGAGAAAGAGAAGGCAGTGAGGGGTGAGACCAGTAAGCAGACAAACCACAATCACATATCAGAGACATAAATACAGCACACTGGTAATTTGGTTGTCACATACCTGACAGCCATTTCTGAGAAAACTTGGACTACCTGAGAAAAGCAGGCCCATACTCAGGGGTCATTTCCTGTGGGAGTGCACAGGAGCGGAGCTCCGGCAGTAAGGAGCCCAGGGGGCGGGCACATGCAACAAGCCCCGCCCCCTGCTCCCAGCAGCCCTCAGTCAGGCCACAAGGAGCAAGAAGCAGCCAGGTAAGTTGCAGAGCCCCCCCCCCCAGCCCGCCTTCAGATAAAAGCTCTCCCTCCTAAGGACAACATGAACTTATCTTTATTGGGAAGAATTTCTGTGCTAAAAATGAATGTTTTACCACGGTTTATGTTCCTGTTTCAAACTATCCTGATACTGAAAGAAATTGAGGTCCTGAATAGATGGCAACGAGAATTGTCAAAATTTGTTTGGGCAGGGAGAAAACCAAGAATTAAAATGAAAATATTATGTGATGCCAAGGAAAGAGGAGGTCTGCAACTACCTAACCTGCGATTATATTATGAGGTGGTTTGTCTGACTTGGTTGGAACAATGGGTTAATTTAGACAATAAAAAACTATTCACTTTGGAAGGACATGACTGCAGGTTTGGGTGGCATGCATATTTATGGTACGAAAAGACTAAGATGGACAAATTTTTTAAACATCATTTCGTAAGAAGAGCGTTATTTGCAGTATGGTTGAGGTATAAAAGATTTTTTTATGATCCACGACCGCTTTGGATTGTACCAGCAGAAGTTATTACACAGTACACGAGACAGAGAGGAGAAGAGTTGTTGCCATATAGAGACTTGATAAAGAAGGTAGGGTCAGAATGGGTAATGAAAGAACAAGATGAGATTCAATTTAAATATGTTTGGTTGGGGTACTTACAGATTCGAGATCTATTCAGAACAGATAAGAAAAAGTATGGTTTTAGAGAAGATAAAAATGAAATAGAATCTGTATGGGAAAGTAGAGGAGAAAAAATGACTTCTAATATGTATAAAATTTTGTTAAAATGGTATACGGAGGATGAGACAGTAAAAGAACAAATGCTTAAGTGGGCTGTTAATATGAATAGGGAGGTGACTATGTCATCTTGGGAATATTTGTGGAAAAATTCTATTAAGATATCAACATGTACTAATGTTAAAAGAAAATTGTTACAAAATGATGTACAGATGGTATATGACTCCGAAGAAAATTGCAAACATGAATCAAAATATGTCAAATAAGTGTTGGAAGTGTAAGAAACATGAGGGTTCATTTTACCATATGTGGTGGACGTGTGAAAAAGCGATAGATTTCTGGTCAAAAGTTCATACTGAAATGCAGAAATTTTTTAAATGTACATTTAAGAAAGAACCAGAGATTTTATTGCTAGGATTGAAGTTGGAAGAGTTAAATGTAACAAAAAAGACCATGTTTTGGTATCTGATAACGACGGCAAGGATGGTGTATGCACAATGCTGGAAACAAGAGAGAATACCAGAGACCACAGAATGGATACAAAAAGTGCTGTTTATGGCTGAAATGGATAAAATAACAAGAAAATTGAACAAAGAAGACCAAGAATTTTTTGAAGAATGGAAGGACTTTAAGGATTATCTAGAGAAAAACTGGGATGTGAAACAAAACTTATTGTATTTAGAACAATACTGATAGAACTGTTATCTTGTAACTGAGAATAGATTTGTGAAATAAATGTAAGAGTATGAGGGAAGAAGGGTAGAGCACTGTGGGAAGCCACTAGAAGGGGAGGGAAGGAGGGGAATATGGGTATTTGTTGACTGAAAGTAAATGTTAAGCATGCTATTATATCCAAAAATAAAAGTTTTTTGCCAAAAAAAAAAGCTCTCCCCCCTCTGTGAGGGCAGATCTGTGCGTCCCCCCCCCAATAGCTAGCAATCCAAAACAATCCAGTGGAGCCTGAGCGGTGGGTGTTGCCTTCTGACACACTTCCGGTGATGTCAGGGTGTGTGGCATATGTAAATGAGTTATGCTAATAAGTTATGCTAATAAGCTCCTGCACCTCTTTTTCTACGAAATGACCCCTGCCCATACTGATTTCTGTCTGTCTGTCTGTCTCTTTCACAAAGAACCCAGTTGCCATTGTGGCAGCCTAAAGCAGCATAGATATTTATGGTCATCCAATGTCCCTTTATGAATGGTACATCTGAAAAGTACATATTGTGATCATTGTATAGAACAAGGAAACTGAAACACAGAAAGGTGACATAACTCTGAAATATCTTGTTCTGGACATCTTGCTGAACAACACAATCTGTTGCAACAAGCAATCTAGCTATAGTCCCGTGGACAAAAAATTGCCCTGCCCACCGGCAAGTTCAAAGCACATTACAGCTATAATGTGTACTGAACTGGCCATACAGAACGTAACTGACTGATTCTCCACTGAGCACATATTCTCAGGAGATGTTGCCTTCACACAGCTACGCATTGGGATAAAGGGCACAATCCTTATCAGCCACCTTTGTGAACAAAGGTTTGTGGTGAGGAAAGTGTCCCTGTGTAATCTTTACAGCTGCGATAGGGACTTCGGCAGTTCATATCAGAAGAGAAAGAGCGACTGAGAACATCAGTCTGGCTGCTGATCTGTTGTCTCATTATGGATTTTGTGTTGTAAAATTATATGGTCCAGTTGAGCTTTTTATTGCCCTTCAGTGTTTGTAAATATTCCATCATCTATGGTGTGGTTCTGATGGCATGAGGCATCTCAAGGTGTCAACATCCATAAAAGGGCATCAACAAGCTTGCAACTATGTTCTTTGTCTCTGTACAGTTATGTCATGCTGCATGGAGATCCTGCTTCCCTTGCCTCTTCTTCATCACAATTTTCAACTGGAAAATGCCTCAGTCAGAATCTATTCAGGGATGGGGGAAGAACACTTACCCTGACTGGCAAGTACAGATAACCCTTATGAGGGCTGTTCTGTTCTAGTGTGATCTGTTGTCACCCATAACCTGTATGAGGGCTGTTCTGTTCTGATGTGATCTATTGTCACCCATAACCGCTTCAGATTTGGCAACGAACTATTCCTCCAGATTAATGATACAGCCATGGGCACCCGCATGGCCCCACAATATGCTAACATCTTTATAATTGACTTGGAGCAACACTTCTTAAATTCCCACCCACTCATTCCTCTCATATTTGCGTTACATTGATGTCATTTTTCTTGTCTGGACACATGGTAAAGAAGCCCTGGACATATTCCACCAGGCATTCAACGACTTTCACCCCACCATCAACATAACAATGAACCAATCTATGCAAGAAATTCATTTTCTGGACACTACTGTAAGACTGGCGTGATCTAGTCCATGGGGTCGCGAAGAGTCGGACTCAACTGTGCGACTGAACAACAACAACAACTGTAAGACTACACAATGGATGCATAGACACCACCTTATACCGGAAACCTACTGATTGACAAACATACCTACATGCCTCCAGCTACCACCCTAAGCACTCCAAAAGATCCATTGTATACAGCCAGGCTTTACACTACCTGAGGAATCTACAACAGACCTTTTTAGAACTGAAGTATCCACCTGATGAAGTCAGGAAACAGATTAATAAAGCCAGAATGGTACCCAGAGAAAACCTGTTACAAGACAAGCCCCAAAAAGACAATAACAAAACACCCCTTGTGGTCACATATAACTTTCAACTCAAAACAGTTCAACGCATAATCAATGACTTACAACCTCTATTGGATAATGACAGTTCTCTTTCACAAATACTGGGAGGTAAACCTTTTCTTGCACACAAACAACACAACAATCTCAAACAACTCCTCACCCACAATAATGCAGCATCTAATTTGAACATGGATGCTGGTACCAGAGCTTGCAATAAACCCCGATGCCAGCTTTGCTGCCACATACACCCTGCCAACATAGTCACTGCACCCAACAACACCAACTACACCATCTCAGGTACATTCACTTACTCATCTTCTAACACTGTATATGCCATTAAATGCCAGCATTGCTCTTTGGCTCTCTACATAGTACAAACAGGACAAACCCAACGCCAAAGGATAAAAGGACACAAACCTGACATCAGGAATCACAAGACTGAGAAACCTGTAGGGGAACACTTTGAACTTCCAGGGCATTGAATGGCTGACCTCAAAGTAGCTGCTTTATTGCAAAGGAACTTCAGGAACTGAATGGAAAGGGAAATAGCTGAATTACAAGTTATTACAACACTCGGAACAAAGACCCTGCCAGGACTTAACAGGGATTTTGGTTTCTTATCCCATTACATATGCTAACTCATGCAATCCTCACATATGTATTCTCACCAAGTAGGCTATACATCGATATATATAAAAGAAAGTCCCCTCACTGTAAAATCAATGCCCAGGCCAAATAATCTGTCAGGGGTGCTCCTTTCCTTTTGCATCAAATACAACTCCGATGTTCTGTGATCCTGGTTTTTAATGGTCTTGACGTACAACCAATGTATTTCTTTTGACAACAACAAATGATGCAGTAGATAAGGCCCTTTGAATTGCAATTAAAGAATGATCTAATAGGATACCTTTTCTTTTTTGCTGAATCATAACACATGTTATTTCCCACCCTTTTAACACTTACATCCAAGAAATTGATCTCCTTGCAATCATACTTCATTTCAAACTTAATAGTATCATGTAGGTCATTAATGTACTCCTTAAACTCCAACAGAAGTGACACAGAACAGAAAATGTCATCCAGAAATCGTTTAAACAAAATGATGTTCTCAGCATAGATGTTATTTGCATTAAGGATGAATTTATTTTCAAACCTATTCATAAACAGGTTTGCCAACTCAGGTGCAAGGAGATCAATTTCTTGGATGTCAGTGTTAAAAGGGTGGGAAATACAATACAGACCAGCACTCCTGATACCTAAGATAAAACAAGGTCAGTCTGACAAAAGGATGATTATCCCATTGACTTATGATGGCAGGTCTGCTCAGGTTAGTAATATCATTAGGAAACACTGGCATCTGTTAACTAACATTATTCCGTGTGAGCCTGCTCCTATATTTACTTACAGAAGGTCAAAAAATTTAAAAGACATGTTAGTAAGAAGCAGTCTAAAATCTTCATTAGTGGTTCAAAGGGGAGTTGATGGTAGGGGCTTACCAGCTGGCAACTTTCCCTGTGGGGGTTGTGAGGTCTGTGGTTTAATGCTACGTACTAACATGTGTTGGAGCTGCGGTGGCTCAAGTGGTTAAGATGCTGAACTGCAGGCTGTGGAAGGTCAGTAGTTCAGCAGTTCGAGACCCGGGCGCCGCATGACGGAGTGAGCTCCCGTCTCTAGTTCCAGCTCCTGCCAACCTAGCAGTTCGAAAGCAAGAAATTGCAAGTAGATAAATAGGGACCACTTCGGTGGGAAGGTAACAGCGTTCCATTCGCCTTGGTGTTTAGTCATGCCGGCCACATGACCACGGAAACGTCTTCGGACAGCGCTGGCTCTTCGGCTTTGAAACGGAGATGAGCACCGCAACCCTAGAGTCGGATTCGACTGGCTT
>NW_015164261.1:15890-23626 GCF_001447785.1 Gekko japonicus
TTTCGAGCAAGGGAACCTTTACCTTTTTAACATGTGTTATGATTCAGCAAAAAAGAAAAGGTATCCTATTCGATCATTCTTTAATTGCAATTCAAAGAGTCTTATTTACTGCATCATTTGTTGTTGTCAAAAGAAATACATTGGTTGTACGTCAAGACCATTAAAAACCAGGATCACAGAACATCGGAGTTGTATTCGACGCAAAAGGAAAGGAGCACCCCTGACAGATCATTTTGCTTTAGCAGGACATTCTGATAAAGACTTTTCTTTTTTTGCCCTGGAGTATGTTCGACCTTGTAACCATCTGCAGCATTTGAAAGCAAGGGAATTGTTTTGGATTTATGCCCTCAACACTGTAACACCATATGGTTTGAACAAACAAGTAGATTGGTGTGTAATATAATTTGTTGTTAGTAGTATCTCTATGTATGATTTAACACCTAGTTAGGTATCTGTAATGTTTCTTTAAATGGTTTTTACTGTGTCATGCTTTAGGTATATGTGTAATCACATGACAAGTTGCAAGCACCTGTAAGGATTACATCATGCTTTAAGGATTGTGTAATCCTGAATTTACTATATAGGTCCAACACTTTTTTGATCAACACTGCTTTTAACTTAAGAAACATTTCATTGGGAACATTTGGCTGTACAAGCTCAGGAGAATATATAGGTTGACCAGAGAGAAGTACTACTGGACATGTGATTGCACTGGAGGTTTTATTTGTATTTTTGTATGTCTCTTCTTTGCCCAGTGGTTAAACTTCGGAAGTAAGTCAATTTTTTTTGTTTGATAATATTTTTACTATATATTTGTTAGTTGTAGTATATATATGTCTAATTGTCTATTTCTTTTATTTTTACAGCAATTGTTTTCTGGTCTCTATTGCATATTCTGTATATGTATGATTGTATATATTTTTATATATCAGCCAACATGTTCTATTTGTATTAGACCTCTGAGGAAGGCCTGTAAAGGCTGAAATGCGTTGGGTCTATTTCATCAGCCTTTGTATGTTTTTATATTTGTATATGAGGTATGAATGGGCCCTTATTCATTATTTTAATTTGTGTTTAATAAATACATGTATATTTTTTAGGTTTCATAATTAGATTTTAAGAGTTGGCCCTCTTCTATTCTTGACTAACCTTTATAGGTTCTAAATTCTAGCTTTTAGGTTCAGTTCCCCCCCCCCCTTTTTTTTCCTTCTTAATTTTTATTGGACCTTCAGTTCTCAAGTAACCCATTGACAGAATGGGTGAAAAAATTGTCACAATATCAGACTATACCCAGGAACTCAGTTGTTTGCAAGACAGTGGCACACAGTAGCCTACACATATAATATGGTATTAAGGTATGTTGATTGAAAGCATAGAGTAGGGAAATCTCCCTCTGACTTACTGAGAGCCACTGGGAGGATTTTTTTTTTAAAACTGGCATGACATCTTTACTAGAGAGTTTTGTCCAGACCTAGACCATCACCTCAACATCATGCTGACAACATGATATCACTTCCACTGGAAGTGACATCATGTCACTGGTGTGGCATCATTTTCCCCATTCCCTTATCCCCCACCCTCCCACTGGGTGCCAGCAATGAAGTGGCAATTTTAACATAGAGAGATTTCAGATTCCAGGGAGTTGTTCTAATTACACATCCATACTGATACTTGCTCTAACTATATTGACATGGCCGTTCAGAGTAAGGAGATTACTTTTTCTTTAGGCTTGTCTAAGTTTATAGCTAAAGTTTTCTTGAATGAGTATTGATAACTAATGAGCCAGTTTGGTGTAGTGCTTAAGTGCGCTGACTCTAATCTGGTAGAACTGGGTTTGATTCCCCACTCCTCCACTTGCACCTGGCTGGATGACCTTGGGCAAGCCATAGTTCTGATAAGAGCTGTTCTTGAAAAAGAGCAGTTTCTGTCAAGAGCTCTCTCAGCCCCACCTACTTCACAGGGTGTCTGTTGTGGGGAGGGGAAGGGGAAGGAGTTTGTAAGCCGCTCTGAGACACCTTTGGGTAGTGAAGGGCGGGGTATAAATCTAATCTCTTCTCTTCTTCTTCTTCTTCTTCTTCTAATGGTATCTAATGGCTGTTGGATGCACTTCAGCAGAGGGCTGAGAGAAGCAGTTTGTAAACTGGAAGGTAGCCAGCCCGTTGAAATAAAAGAAATCTGAGTTTTTTTAGCTGGCTAGCAAAAAGGACCCTTGAACAGTTTTCAGAGATATGCTGTTGGCTTTTCCTGTTACTGCACACTTGATCTAAATCAAAAGTTATTACCAAGACACCATATATTGCTCACTCCCAATAGGAAACTAGCCTTTGAAAAGCAGGGAACACAAACTGTTTAAATCTTTAGAGCAGAGGTAAGCAACCCCTGGCATGTGTGCTGACAGTGGCATCCAAGAACATGCTGTGGGCCAAATCCAGGGCCAAATCTATGCCCAAGCAATCAAGGTATTGGCAGCACTGCTGGGACCACCTGTGTGGGAAAAGGGAAAAGGCCATCATTGCCCTTCTGACCTGCCCAGCCCCTAGGCAAGTCCCTGAGATGCTGGCAGTGCCACTCGGGGGTTGGCTTGCCCCAAGTGTATCAGACTCTGGCTAAGTACAACTTTTCTCTTTCTATACCTCCAGTTTTGTTTGCTGGCACAGTCACATCTTCACAGGTAAATGTTTCATGGGGGGGGGGGTGACTTGGACCACAAAAGGCTGCCTACTCCTATTTTAGAGGGAAGAAAGGAACCAAACTATTTGTGAGATATTATGGTTTTAAATGTCAGGGAGTTAAATTTAAGTAAGCATTGTTCCTTTAGATAATTATGCTTCTTTTAATTCCTCTCTCTCATTTTTGGTCCCTGTTTGTGATTGGTTCCATGCAATTCACAAGAGATTATACAGATTGCTGCAAATCCAGGTAGACTAAAATATCCTTAGCACTAAAAACCTCCCACATGGGGTGTTAGGATGCCAAGCAGAGCCTTTTGTGCTGATGATAGTGCACGGGTGAGTTTGAGTGAAGACTTGTGTCTCTTCGTGTATGTTGGACTCAGTATTTCTGCAGTTTCAAATGACTAAAAGTACATTGACTTTAATCTGGAAATTATGTGGGTGAGTATTTGACAGTTAACAAATCTACGACCTAGCTAATACTTCTTGCTACCAAGAAATTTTCAGATATGATTGGTGCCAGTTCTGTGCAGGTGTCCAGAATCTCTCATTGTTCGGAATGGTTTGGGAGACATTGGCAATAGTTTGCGGAGCAGGTCTGTTTTGTGCCAGACAGCAACACTTCCCAAATATTGCACAGCGTTATTTTTACCCTTGTATTGACAAGGCACAGGGGACCATTGCCACATCCCTCAATTCCAACTTCCACATGGTTTCTTTATGGGCAAGGGTCAACAGCATGTGGACTTTGACTGGTTACTAGCATGGAGTAGAGATTACATAACAGTGACCGCAGACAGAAATTCAGAGTGGAGGGAAGAAGAAAGGGCATTGGCTAATCTTGTACCATTTGGGAAACAGAGGCCTAGTTTAAGGGTCCTAAATATTTTGTTTGTTTTTATTTGGGTAAAGGTGGTGGGTGTGAGTGGAGGGAGAGGAGGAGTCTTAATGAACTGAGGCAGAGATGCTGGAGGAGAATGGAGAAGAAAAACAGACACCGCAGGTCTTGGGGGATATGAGCAGACCTGAGTGTTGGGAAGAGATTGCTGGGTGATGAGAGACAAGGGGACAGGACTGGATAGGAATGGGCTATGGGTCCAGCTACAACTTCCCTTTGTTGGTGAGGGGGTAGAAAAAGAGTGCATAAACAGGATTAGGACAGGGCTCTTCCTGAGCCCTTTTGAAGGTCACATCAGAATAGCCATTAGAGACTTGCGATTATATGTTCCATTTTTAAAAGGTTTTCCAAGTAGCAACCATAGCGGGTGGGTTTCGATTGTAACAGCAGCAATATGCAAGGAACAATGTATCCCTGTCCCCTCAAGTGTTGTATTCCTGATGAACATTGGCCCAGTGGTGGTATTTGCTTGCCTCAACAGGAAAATATATATGGGGAAAGTATATGTTCCCTACTGGGATAAATAATACCACCAGGGGACTGATAATGGGGCTCAAGAGGAAGGATTAACCTCTGCTCACCCAGTCCCATAGTCTTGATCTGAAATGGGCTACCAACTGCTGCTGTTTAGAGAACTTTAAAGAGATAGGAAACCATTCATGAATCTCCACCCTCTCTTCTAGTTTGGCCCCAAGACTGAAGATGTGATATAAACACTTTTAGTTATGATGTTGTACATGATTGTTTTATTACAACATTAACCAACCTGGTTGGATTTAAAAGTTACCTTTTGTTGTCTTCGTATAAAGACTGTGGAAGGAGTTGTGAAAATGCAGGGGTTTTTTTAATAGATTGCTAAACCTGTTAACACATTCCACAGGGTAAGTTGTATCAGTCTGTTACAGAAAAAAATAAATAACCTTCAAGACTACACCACACACTTTTGTGACCTAGAATCCACTTCATCAGATGAATGAAGAATGTCCTTAGGAGACAGATACGTGCCCATATATAATCTGCTTCTTGAGAATATGCTTCATGCAAGTGATGAAATGGGCTCTAGTGAACAGAAACTGATGCTTTATTAAAGATCCCACAGGCCTCTATTTTGTTGTACCTTTTAAGTATTTGTGAGCGAAGCCCATAGCTCCACTCATAACTGGCATACAATGCTCCATCTAAGCTGAGGAGTCTTGTGAGCAAAAATTCTACTTTGTGAGCGAGCAATTTGGCTACTGCATAAATTAGTTTGCTCTGGAGCCCTCCTTCCCGAGCTAAGACAAAAATGTGTGAGCCGGAGGCTAAAAAACTGTGAGCTAGCTCACACTAACTCACCTTAGAGGGAACACTGGTGGCATGTGTCTGGCCATTCTGTGGCTAACTTGATGACAACGTGTATCATTCTCTCCACATGTCTGATTTCACCAGTGCCCAATATGTGTCCAAGATACCAGGAAAACATGGTCTACAATTTAAAGCCATGATTGCTTCCTATAAGTCTGCAACTGGTGGTGTTCGTCTAGATGCCGGTGGTGGGAGCGGCTCTCTTGACCATCAGAAGGACTGCGCTGGGGACCTTAGGACCTGCATGGACAAACACCATGTGGAACATTGACTTTTAAAGGGAGGGAAATTGATTAATATTGAGCAAAAAAGCTGGCTGCATTTGCTTGGTTGTGCAGCTGTTGTTTTCTAGAAAACTGAAGAAAATTACAGGAAGAAACATCTTTGTATGAATTCTCATCTTATCCATTCTTTCTGTCCTAGTCCCGTGCTGTCACTATTTTGACATCTTGTTTCTATTACCAGACTAGCCTGATACCCATGCTTCGCCATGGTATTTAAATTCCGTAAATCCAGTTATAATATGAATGATGTGAAGTCTGAAATGTGACATTTGTTGTAGGAATTCTAGTGGAGAAGATTGTAGTGTAAAAAATGAAGTGAGACATACATACTTTTTTCTCTCTTTACCGAAGGATTTCTCTGTAGACCACATTGGTGGTTCTGCCCTCAGGTGCCAGGATCACCAGGCTGCTTGATGAGCTCACTCTGGAGCAGGCCACATAGAACTGTCCATTTAAGAAGCAGTCATCTGTTAAGTCAATTCCTGCCACCTTCCACGAAAGTGATGGCCTCTCTACTTGTGTTCCTGGATTGTTTTGCTTATATGGAGACTGTGTTGTTCTGAGCACCTCAGTGTGATCTTGCTGGTACTTGGCCTGTGCAGCTCAGTGCTCCGCAGGAGTACTGTGTGCAAATGTCTTTGCCACATTCCTAAGTTGCCTCCTCCTGGCAGCTGCCTGTCCAGTGTAGGAGAGGGAGGGGGGAGGAGTATTAGAAGCTACTGTGCAGGCGGGACTGGCAGGATCACTAAGACATTACTGCTGGGGCGGGCTCCCTCATGGCTTTAAGCACCCTGCGACCATTGCTGCACCTGACAGACAGGTGTAGGAGGTGGGGGGAGTGGGTTGGAAGCCATCAGAGAGGCTGGGTCAGCAGCTTCGCTAAGGTGATCCTGCTGGGCGGCGTCCCCAATGGATTAAAGTACCCTGGTCCTGCTCCTACACCTGACAGACACCTGCCTATCTGGTGTTGGGGGGGATTGTGTTTAAAGGCGTCGGAGAGGCTGGGCAAGTAGCAGGGCTAAGGCAATCCTGCTGAGCAAACCTCCCTGACAGCTGTAAGCATCCCACCTCTTCTCCTACACCTGACAGGCAGCTGCCTGTCCAGTGTAGGAGGGGGAGGGGGGATGAGTATTAGAAGCCACTGTGGAGGCTGGGCCAGCAGGATCACTAAGGCGTTACTGCTGGGGCAGGCTCCCTCGTGGCTTTAAGCACCCTGCAACTGCTGCTGCACCTGATAGACAACCACCTGTTAGGTGTAGGAGGTGGGGGGAGTGTGTTGGAAGAGGCTGGGCCAGCAGCATTACTGCACCTCACAGGTGGTTGTTGGCCATTCCTGATTTCCTCAGCTGTCATTAGCTGACTGCAGACTCCTGTAACTGTTGACTTCTTCTTTTTTTACTTCAGAACACTGAGCTTTGCAGCTGACCAATCAGAGAGTGGGGTGTGTGTAGTGTATTCAAAGCTGCCTTGAATGCATGACATATTGTGAAACATCTAACTGAACTGTAATGTTTTTAATATTTTTATTGGGTTTTATGGCATAAGGAAACACACAAAACACATACACAAGTACCCCTCCATTCACCAACCTCATCCAAAAACTTGATATTTCCCTACCACCCTAATACTTAACTTCTAACTACATTTCATACTTCTCACTACCGATGAATTCATCCACTATTGTCTCCTAATCTGTATTTATTATCCAACCATCTATTTCATCACATGTAATTTATTTTTTATTCCTGTTGGAATTTCAATATCTATATTTCATTTCTAGTTATACTTTAACTCAGTCAATAATTTTACTCAATCAGTCACAAGCACTAGGATCTCCAAATGTTATCTACCAGAACCAAATATTGGTTTGCTTTTATACCAAACTTATAGCTTTGTCTCCAAAAGTACGATTATGGACACAGAAAAGAAAATTATATTGTTATTCAGCCTCACAATAATAGTTAATTAGCTCCTCTGATCTATGATGGGGCCGGTATGAACTTATAGACTATCAAAGGCATCCCCTATGGCAATAAGCTGTTCCTTTCCTGCATTAAATCTACTCTTAAAGCCCCAGTCAGAAAACTCACTCAACTAAAGATTTCTAAACATATTTCACTATATAGAACATCTTTCTACCGCTTCCCATATCCATATTTCTTAAACTTATACTACAAAACATCAAACTTAGCAATTTAAACAATATAGCGTAACTTCAAAGGAAGACATCCTTGAACAGTCTTTCTGTCCTTATTTTCCCATAAGGCATCACCTTCTGCTAAGAACCTTCGTCTTGTTTCTTCTTTTCTATTTTGATTTTCTTTGTTTTCCATTATATGTCTTTGATCTTTGTATTCATTGTCTTTTCCCTGTGTCCTTATGTTCCAATTCAAAGGTTTAAAGTTAAGGTCCTTCAGTTTCTTTGAGCCCTTTTTTGCTTTTTTCCTTCTCTTTCTCCACTTCCTGTCTTTCTTACTCAGCGTGTTTAACAAATCTACGTTTCTGTCCATTCTTATTTTTCCGCTTTCTCTGTCTCCC
>NW_015164261.1:24434-75336 GCF_001447785.1 Gekko japonicus
TGTAGTGTATTCAAAGCTGCCTTGAATGCATGACATGTTGTGAAACATCTAACTGAACTGTAATGTTAAGCTTCGTCCTGGGCTAGGCTCCAAATCCATCCAATCGTGTTAGTAGCCCAGGAAGTAGTGGGATCTAATATGATTGGACCTTATCTCTGCAACCTCATAGGTTGATATTTGTACAGTGGGTGTGGCTACATTAGCCGGGAATGTTTAAAAGCAGGACAGCTGCAATGTAAAGGCTGTTCTGGCTATCAGATGTTGATCCGTGTTGAAGTTGTGTTCGCGTTGAAGAATAAAGTTGTGTCTCCGACTGCTTTGTTAAGCGAGCGACTTAACAGGGTGCAAGGAGGCAGCAGCCTGGGAGCCACATAGGAATCAATGGGGGAGCACATTTCCCCCTTTTGACCCCCTTAGGGGTTGAATTTCTTAAAATCCCTTCTTAGTGAGCATCTATGCCATGGTAAGAGCATTCTCCCCAAATTTGATGTTTCTAGGTCCAGTGATTTGGCCTGAGCCTTGATTTTACGGTGAGGGGACTTTCTTTTACATATATAGAAGTGCAGAAGGCTGTGTTACACCTAGATTCAACTCTGTCAGCTTCAGCCTTTCAGGCACTGGATATGGTCAGTACCACCAAACAGGAAATATTCCAGCCGTGTTTGCCCAGTGTTGACATATAGACAAGCTTGGAATTGTCCACCCTTCCAGTGGGGATTGGCTTGCTATGGTGCAATACATTTCTATACAGAGAACCCAATTGCTAGACTTTAGTTAGCTGACCAATAAATGAGACTAAGGTCAGCTGTCTGGTAAAGAAGACGGCATTTCAACACAGATAAGATACAACAGCAATAGAGAAATTAACCAGTTTGGAACATACAGCAAACCCAACATACTATTGTAGTTCCATAGTGAAACCTTTTTTGCAAGAACAGGTTTAAAAAATCTTGTCAAACCAGAGAAAACATTAACATTTTTTATCAAGATGTTCTTATGACTAACTATCCTTTAATTCAGACCTGTGAGCCACTTTGGAAATTATAAAATGGTGTGTAAGTCTAGTGAAATAAAACATGGCATTAACACAGTATAGAAATGTTTAAAATTTATTTATTTCTTGATGCAGATATTTCTGCCTTTAATTATCTTTTTATTCTGCTACCTTTAGTAACATCAGTTTGAGGGCAATCCAGCAAAAAGAAAGGTAAAGACAAACATCTAGTTTTGACTTAAATGTAATGCTTGATAGGTTAAAAACTGGTGTCATATTGAAACCAGGCTAAGCAAAGGACAAGGCTGAAATCCTAAAGCCCCTCCTGTTCCACATAGCCTCCCTTAATCTCATGTTCCCCCTCAGCTGGTCTTTTAACAGGCAAAGAACCCTTTCTTCATATATTTTTTTTGGTGGGTATGTGTGTGTATGTGCTTGCATGCCTGGAAGTCATGGCGACTTCTGGCGATCTTTACTGGGGGCTTGGACATTTTTTCAGAGCGGTGGGTTGATAGTCTATCTCTGCATCCGGAGCCCTGGTATTCCTTGGAGGTCTCCCTTCCAATTACTTGCCAGAGTCGGCCCTGCTTAGTTTCTGAGATCTGATGAGATTGGGCTAGCCTGGGCTATCCAAGTCAGGGCTGCTTTCTTCATATATTCTTTAATTATTTCTATGTTTTTCATTTATTTATATTTTAATGACAAAATTCATGTGGGCATTTAATAAACACAATATTTAAAGTATAACATTTATTTAAATTAATAAAATAAATAAAACATTTTTTATCTTTTCAGATTTTCCAAATGAAAATACATTTCCCATTTTTTCCAGCTGAAAATACATTTATTTTATTTATTTGTTTTATATCCCACCCTCCCCGCGAAGGCAGGCTCAGGGCAGCTTACAGTCATATATATAAAAAATACATTATACAAATATTAAAACAGATAAAACAGTTAAAACCACAGCAAAATGCAAAGTGCTAGCAGTACAAGTAAACAATGGCGGCCTTCTTTCAGCATCCAGATATAACAATCGCCATATTCCAGGTTCCTTGCCAGGCTATCAGATATTACTTTGGTGCTGATGTTAGGGCCAGGGCCACGATGTTACCGGCGGCCCCCTAATCAAAAGCCTGGCCATTAAGGTGCCATTGGAGAACCCCTCCTTCAGTGTTTAGGTAATTATAATTTTGGCTAAACATAATGTAACGGGACAGACAGGGAATGGGTACACGTCCTTCTCTGAATGCTGGGGCCAGTGGTCCTATGCCATATAAAGGAAAGGATCCACTGTTGCACAGTATTCCCCAAAAGACCAAGATGGCAATGTAATATTTGACTTCAGATGACTTTGTCAAGCAGGAAAGGGGCCACACAATCACATTGGGAAAATCTTTTCCAACAGAAGGTGTGTGTGTGTGTGCAGAGGCTCTCTGCTTTAAAAGGGTGACTTTCTCTTAAGTCCCAACTCTATATCATATCGACATTATATACCGTTTCAGGGGTCTTTTAATAAAGTGTCTGTGAAGGAATGTTGAAGTGTGCAGGCACTTGGTGTTTCAGGGTACTTAAGTGCCACCCAAGTGATGATGGCATGGTGGGGGGTTATCCCTGCATCTGCCATATGCAGCTTTGACAGGAACGAAGTGTGGAACACCTAGGTCTGGGAAGGTAGGGTGGCCAGCTCTGGCTTGAGAAATTCCTGGAGATTTGGAAGGAGTGCTTGGAGATGGCAGAGCCTGTGGAGGGGAGGGAGCTCAGCAGGATATAATACAAAAGACTCCACCCTCTAAAGCAGCCGTTTTTGCTTTTCTCAGAGGCAGGCATAGGAGAGGCAGTTTGTTAGTACTAGGCTCTCCCAGGGGCAGAGGGTGACTGCAGACTCTTGCAGGGGTGATGGACCTTTAGCCACTCCTTAGTCTCTGCCCATCTGTGAAGCCAGTTTAACTGAATGTGACTTTTTTTTTTTTAAATCCCCATAGGGATATTTTTTATTTTGCAAATACTACAAACTACAAAGAAATATCGGGAGGGGACTACAACTAAGGATAAAGAAAAGCAAACCACACTATACTAAAACCCCAAGAGGAGGAGATCTTTTAACTGTTAGTAAACGTGTTAGTACCATTAGTTTTATTATTACAATATACTTGAGTCCTTGCTTATAACAGTTCGCTTCTTATATATTATTTTGTTAGTTGTTATGAGAGAAGTCTCTGATCATCTTCTTATTCTTCGCTTCAAAAGGCCGTTTTCCAGGTCCTTCTGCCTTTACTTCAGCTTTCTGTCTCTAAAATCATATCCCACTCTGGCAGCTCCTGCACCTTTTTCTGTCGCAGAATCCTCTTCCGTTCCCGAGGTCGCAGAGTCACTCGACTTCGATTCTCCCTCTTTGGACTCATCATCTGTCCCCAGCTGACGTTTCAAAAATTCTTTAGCTTTAAAAGTGGAGTCTATCTTCTCTCTTCTGTCGTTGATCTTAAAGATGACACCCTCCGGAACCGCCTATCTGTACGATATTCCATTAGTTTGAAGAAAAGAAATTAATTCCTTGTAATTTTTCCTCTTTTGTCTGATTTCAAATGGAATGTCCTTTAAAGTTTTAATGGTAATATTTCCCATTTTCAGTGGGGTTGCTGATGTTGCTTTTAAGATGGCATCCATAGTTTGTCTTCTTGAAAACTTGACCACTATTTCTCCAGGTAGGCTATTTTTTTTAATATAGTTGGAGTATGCCCTATAGGCTGTCTCCATTTCATTTACAAGTTCCTCCACTGTTAAGCCTACTACTGGAGCGATGATCTCACTGAGCACTCTCTTCAAGTCTTCCCGGTCCGTTTCAGGAACCCCCTGAAACCTGAGAATCATGTTAGCTTTTTCCATCTGAAGCTGTAGAACTCGGGTCTCTTGGCAATTCTGCTTCATTTCCACCTCTCTCATCCTTTTCTTCAACTTCTTACTTGTGGTGTCAATCTCTTTAATTTTCTTGTTTGCCTGCTCCACTTTTTTCTCTGTCTGGTTCAACTGAAGCTGCTGCGCCGCAAAGTTTTTATTCATCACAGTCAATTGCTGGTTAATACCATCGAGTTGTTCCATCACCGGCTTAAACATATCCGCCAGGAGTTTGAGGACATCTGCTCCCTCTTCCGGTCTCAGACTCTGCCTGCCTGGTTTCGTTTTAAACTTTCTCTGCTGGACCGCCATCTTTCCTGTTTTGTTTACAATTTCTGCCGCTTCCCTGCAACTCGGAAAACTCGCCAAACAACTTCGCAATTCTGATAAGTCTCTCAAAACATTTTCAGTTTACTTTCTCCCTTCTCCCCCTTCGTGTCTGTTAACCGATCTTTCGCAAAAGAGGCATCCCTCTTTGCAATCTGTTTCCGACAGCGGGGGGGGGGTCGCTTTCCAAACTTCTCCGTTTTAATCAGAACTCACGTTCATTGTCGGCCAGTTTATCTGACCACGCTCGGTTTAACGACATTCCGCTCGATCTCCGGCGCTTGTCCCAGTCAGTCCAGCTTGTGCCCGAAGGCCACTCAGCGACTGGACCATCGGGGCAGAGGGGAGCCTCAATTCTCTGGCATTACGCCATCAAAGAGGCTACCCCTCAAAAGCCCCCTGGCCTGGAGCCTATCGCAAAGGCTCCGCGGGGGTGTCACTTGAGGTGGCACCCCTCCAGGCCACTGGTGTGAGATTCGCCCTCCTCCGTTGTGAGGAGAGCGTCCACCATCGCTGTTCTGTTGACCCTTGACTCCACTGAAAAGATCACACTGGGTTGTTACCAGTGTTCCCTCTAAGCTGAGTTAGTGTGAGCTAGCTCACAGTTTTTTAGCCTCCGGCTCACACATTTTTGTCTTAGCTCGGGAAGGAGGGCTCCAGAGCAAACTAATTTATGCAGTAGCCAAATCACTCACTCACAACTTTCATGGCAGTAGCTCGCAATGTAGAATTTTTGCTCACAAGACTCCACAGCTTGGAGGGAGCATTGTTTTGGGTGATTTTAAATCCCTATTGCAGTATTAGATCTCAGATGAAACATGTTTACATGTAACAAGTTGCCAGCTGATGCTGCACTTACCCATTGATGAAGATGGATATAGGAACTAGCCCAATGACATGGTTGGGGAGACATCAGAAAGGAGCTTGCATTTCACCAGCAACTACTCATTCTGTGTTCATTCTATGGTACCCATTCCAGAAGCATGGACTAGGGTGACCCCTTTTATTCATGCTTTAAATTAATAATGGATTAGGGTTGCCAGCCCAACTCCAACAGCAGCTGGAGTATTTGTGTAGTGGAGACTGGCAAAACAGCATTGCACAATGCCACAGTGTCACTTCTGGCCAGGAACCCAGAAGAGACATCACCATTTCACATGGCATATGAACCATAGGTAAAGGTAAAGGTTTCCCTTGCTCGAAAGCCAGTCGAGTCCGACTCTAGGGTTGCGGTGCTCATCTCCGTTTCAAAGCCAAAGAGCCAGCGCTGTCCGAAGACGTTTCCGTGGTCATGTGGCCAGCATGACTAAACACCAAGGCGCACGGAACGCTGTTACCTTCCCACTGAAGTGGTACCTATTTATCTACTTGCAATTTCTTGCTTTCGAACTGCTAGGTTGGCAGGAATATGAACCATAGAGACTGGGAAAACTCCTAGAGGATTGTATGACATGGCAACATTACTTCCAGGTTCCATCAAGAAGTGATGTCATCATGTTGCACAACACCCACCCACCCCCATTTTCCCTCTGTTGCTCCATTGAGTGCTACTGGAGAAAGGGGGTTCTTGCCTGGGTTTGCCTGCTTATAGACAACAAATGGCAACCCTAGATGTTTTAGACTACTTCCCCTCCAACCCTATGTCAGTTCTTTGTTGTCCAGATCTGCAAAATCTGATAGTTTCATGTAGAAATATAAAGAAACGGTTCTTAAAACTTAACCAGTTCTGATTTTTATGTTTCTCTTTCATTTCTGTAAAATTGCTGAAAAAAAGGACTGTGAGGTTCTAACAGTATATATTGGGGTAGTATATATTGACTTAAGTGCCCTGCCACAGACCTTCTATTTATTCCATATCTGTACATTTTCCAGGTACAATGGCACAATGCCATAGAGTCCAAAGCAGCCATTTTCTCCAGCAGAACAGATCTCTGCAGTCTGGACACTAGTTGTAAATGTCAGAGATCTCCAGGACCGGGAGGATGGCAACCCTAGGCACAATCCAAATCACACACCACACCCCTCTGACTATTGGCTTTTTGTAAAAGCAGGTGCTGCCATCACTGACCAACAACTGTCATGTCTAGATTTCATTTAACTTCCAGAAAGATACATTATAATTGAAAATGGTAGGAAATTTACTATTCAGCCTGGGGGTGCTTTCACACATGTTGAATAATACACTCTCAATTAACTTTCAATGCACTTTGCAATTGGATTTTACTGCGTGAAATGGCAAAGCACATTGGCAAATAACCGTGGAAGTGCATTGAAAGTGGACTGAAAGTGCATTGTTTATAGGGTTACCAAGTCCTTACTGTATGTAAAGTGGGGGACTCCAGCGCTGCTCAAGGAGTCTGTGCACGCACGCAAAGCGTGCGCCGCAATCACGTCACCCGGAAGTGACGCAACCACATCGGGCATGCTGGGGGTGGGGCCACAATCATCCGAGGGAAAACCATAGAGTTTTCCCTTGGATGACCACGGGCCCACCCCTGGCATGCCTGGCGTGGCTGCGTCACTTCCGGGCGACGTGCTGACGCCGGGCACGTCACGTGCTTTGGGGGTGGGGTTCCCCCCAGGGCCCAATCCACCGGCGGCGGGTAATGGGCCTCTGGGGGGGGTTTCCCCGCCCCCCGGGGGGACTTGGCAAGCCTATCTCTGAGGGAGGGAAGTGGAAGGGGGTCTGTCATAGCTTGGTACACAAACAATTGTATCAAAAGTTATGAACTGAAATAATAGCTCCTTGCATAACTATCTTGTTCGTTCCTTTGAGGGTTATTTTACACGCCTCAAGCTGCTAGCTGTTTTATTATCGGAAGTTAAATCCAGTAGAAATAATAAATTAAAAGCAATCAAACTATGAACGTAGACACACAATGTAATTTGCATACAACTGGCTGAAGAATGCTTCCAAACAAATGCATTGCAATGCCATAGAAGTATATTTGTGGAACTTTCCTGCAGCATTCATCACAGTGCCCCCCCACTGTGATTTGCACTTGAAAGAGGCACCAGAGGTAGAATGTATTGTTCTAATGTATTGTTCTAGTGTAGTTGACCTTGGAGGGTTTCTTGTGTTAAACCATGTAACCTCATTATTCCGTGTATCAGTCCTGTGCATCTCAGGAAGCAAGCTCTGACTAACAAAAGCTTATGTTGGAATAAAATGTGTAAATCTTTATGGGGCTACTCCTGTTTAATCACTTTTCCTGCTTCTGGTTTGAACAGAAGTTTCCTTAGTCCTGCCATCCTGTCTTGCTGATTTTTTTAAATGTAGGATTTGCACCATTGCATCTGCATACCCATTCACCAGAATACACCAGAAGTATATAAAGTGTGGTGTGGTGGTTAAGCGCAGCAGGCTCTAATCTGGAGAATCGGGTTTGATTTCCCCACTCCTCCACATGAAAACTGCTGGGTGATCTTGGGTCAGTCACAGTTCTCTCAGAACTCTCTCAACCCCACCTATCTCACAAGGTGACTGTTGTGGGGAGAGGAAGGTGATTGTAAGCTGCTTTGAGACTCTTTATGGTAGAGAAAAGCAGAGTATAAAAACCAACTCTTCTTCGTCCTCCCTGGGTCATGGGTATCAGATGTATGCTCAAGTTCCATTCTTGAAACTCAGTTCTCAGGTGTGTGGGGCCAGTTCAAGTCAGGACCTTGGTGCATGGGGAGAGGGTGCTTAAGCCTTCTCTCTGTGATGTTTTCTCAATCTGAACAGCCCCTGGCCCGCCAATCTCCAGGTGGGCCTTGGAGTTCTCTTTGGAGGAAATGTCATTTTCAGAGGGTGGACTCTAAGGAATTTCATCCTTGATGCGCTCCCTCCTCTGCCCAATCACTGCCCCTAAGTCTCCAAGAATTTGCCATGCTGAAGTTGGCAGCCTTACCCAGGAAATAGGGTTGCCAAGTGCTTTTTGAGCCGCAGCGGGGAACTCCCGGCTGGCGGCTGGAGTGCGCACACGCACGTCACCCGGAAGTGACGTGACTATGCCGGGCACGCTGGGGGCAGGGCCACGACCATCCGAGGGAAAACCATAGAGTTTTCCCTCGGATGACCGTGGCCCCGCCCCCAGCGTGCCCGGTGTGGTCGTGTCACTTCCGGGTGACGTGCACGTTGGGGTGGGGTTCCCCCCTGGGCCCGATCCGCCAGCGGTGGGGAACGGGCCTCTGGGGCGGGGTTTTCCCCGCCCCCCGGGGGGACTTGGCAAGCCTACCAGGAAAGCACTCCTTGTTCCACTGATCTGATTTATTTGACTTATATCCCACCCTCCACCGCGAGTGGGCTCAGGGCAGGTCACAGCATTTCAACCAACAACGTTATAACAATAAAACGTAAGGGTTTAAATACAACAAACAAATTCAACATGATTAACATTAAAAGAAAAAAAAATTAAATTGAGTTTCAGTCCAGTCAAATAGATGACATCTAGTCAAAGCAGATTCATAGTGCCTCCTGTGGTGATGTGCTGTTGGTCTCTGTGAGCAGGGCAAATTGTAAGCACTGCAGCAGTGTGAGCAGGGCAAGCAGGAGAGGCCGAGATGGTCAGATGACTGCCGTCTCAACCAAAGGCCTGGCAGAAGAGCTCCATTTTACAGGGCCCCGCGGAACTGTAATAGATCCCACAGGGCCCTGATTTCAACTGGGAGCATGCTCCACCAGGTTGGGGCCAAGGCAGAGAAGACCCTGGCCCTGGTCAAGGCTAAGCAGATGTCTTTCAGCCCGGGGACTGCCAGGAGATGTTGCTCTGCAGAGCATAAAGCTCTCCAGGGCACATACAAGGAGAGAGAGTCCCATAAGTATGTTGGTTCCTAGCCACATAGGGCTTTGAAGGTCAATACCATGACATTGAACTGGATCCAGTACTCAATTGGCAGCCAGTGCAATTAGTGCAACACCAGCTGAATGCACATCCTCACAGACGTCACCGTCAGCAGGCATGCCATCGCATTTTACACTAGCTGCAGTTTCCGGGTCAGGCTCAAGGGCATCCCCGTGTAGAGTAAGTTACAGTAATCCAGCCTGGAAGTGACCATTGGATCACTGTAGCTAAATTCTGGGAGGTGAGATAGGGAACCAGCTGCCTGACCAGCCGAAGATGGTAGAAGGCTGACCTGGCAACCATGGTGACCTGGGCCTCCTTAGAAAGCAACGCATCCAGGATCAGCCCTAGGCTCCTCACCCTTGGCGCTGGTGTCAACGGTGCCCCGCCAAGAGTTGAGAGCTGAATTCCTGATCCCAGACCCCCACGGCTCAGGTACAGGACCTCTGTCTTTGTTAGATTTAATTTCAGCTGACTCTGCTGTAGCCATCCAACCACAACCTCCAGTGCCCTGTCCAAAACATCAGAGGTGGTGTCTGGCCATCTGTCCTTCAACAGATCGAGCTGGGTGTCATCAGCATACCAGTGACAACCCAGCCCAACCCCCTGGACCAGCTGGGCAAGGGGGTGCATGTAGATGTCAAACAACATCAGTGAGCAGATTGTACCCTGTGGCACACTACATTCCAGTGGGTATCGTGGAGAGATCCTCTCCCTAAGTGCCATGCTCTGTCCCTGACCATGGAGAAATGAGGAAAGCCATTGTAAGGCAGTCCCCGTATCCCTGTGTCAGTGAGGTGGTGGGTCAGAAGATTGTAATTGACCATGTCAAACACTGTCATTAGATCAAGAAGCAACAGCAGTGCCAACCCCCCTTGACCCAGGTGCTTCCGGAGGTCATCTGTGAGGGCGACCAGTGTGGTCTCTGTCCCATAGCCAGAGCGGAAGCTGGACTGTCCCATAGCCAGGATAGAGGCATCATCCAAGAAAACCTGGAGCTGTTCAGCCACCGCTCTCTCAACCATCTTAGCCAAGGATGGAAGGTTTGACACTGGGCAGTAGTTCTCAAGGACCGCAAGGTCCAATGGTGGTTTTTAAAGAATGGACCACTCACTGCCTCTTTCAAGCTTGACATTTACTGATGGGGTATGCAAAGGCATCCAAGTTATCCATAACGGGGCAATTAGCACCTCCCAAGGCTGTTTCAGGTCAGGAAATCAAAGTGTGGTGGGGCAAGAATTAAGCCTCTTCTGCTATGCACTGTGGTCCCAGTCTGAATTAGCTTCCATGTGCCAGTTTGGAGCATGGAACTCTGAGCACATTACGGTTGCCAGGTCCCTCTTGGCAACCATCAGGGAATTGGGGGGGGGGGGTTTTACCAGGAGAGAGAGAAAGGCCGAGGCCTCTGGTACAGAAAGTGGTGTCATCACACCAGCAATGTCCAGGGTAAATCCATAGAGTTTTTGCCCAAATACCAGAGCTTCACCTGGACATCGCTGGTATGATGATGTCACTTCCTGTGTGATGCTGGTCAGAGGCCTTAGCCTTTCTCTTTCTCCAGGTATGTCCCCCCACTGGCCAGCTGATTCAGTGGCTGAGGGGCAGGGCCTGTTGGTGGGGGAGCCCCGTGGTCATGGGGGGGGGGGGGGGGGCACACGGGGGTCTGGCAACCCTAGAGCTCATGTCTGATAGCCAGAAACCAGGGAGGATGCAAAGAAAATGTAACATGTAATAAAGTCCAAGTGGATACAGAGACAGAGTTGGCATCTGGATTTGTCACAGGGTCTGATTCCTGGGCTAATGCCATTGGACACCTTGTAGGGTGCCAACTCCTGCTTGGAAAATTCCTGAAGATTTAGGGGCAGTGACTGGGAAGGCCAAAGTCTGGGAAGGGAGCTCTGTGGAGATGTGATTCTATAGTTTGAACCTGCCATTTCCCTCAAGGAAACTTGTCTTTGTAGTCTGGAAATCAGCCTTAATTCCAGGACAGCTCCAGGCTGCACTTTGAGGTTGGTAACCTGGAACTTTCGTCAGCACAATTTATCTGATTTATTGGACTGCATGTTGGGCAAATATTCAATCTTCTTTTGTCTTGCTTTTTAAAAACATTCTCAGATTTACTACTTTAGGAAAGTGGGGTGCATACGAATGGAACATGTGTAATTTGGTATCACTGTAGTAAAGAGTATTGAGCTGAAATTTAGCTAATGGACATTTATAAGCTAACCTTGGAGTTCCTCCACAGGAAAAAAAAACCCACCAAGGAATTTCAAGGAAAGCCAATGGACTTTTTTGTAATCACAATTTATTGGTGGAGGTGATGAGGAGAGTTTTGTATATCTCTGACTTGCTGACTGTGAAAGGAACAGTTCTTTCAAGGTAATGTTTGAGTCCAGTGGCACCTTTAAGACTAACAAAGTTTTATTCAGTGTAAGCTTTCGTGTACAAAGCACACTTCTTCAGATAAATGGAACAAAATCTCCTCAAGGGTTATTTACAGGAAAAAAGAGGGGGCAGTGGTTAGGAGGGGCCACTCACAGCCAAGAGGCATATGCAGAACTGAAACTGGATCAAGTGGCCAGTAAGATCAATGGATGGCAGCAAATGTGCTGTGAAAAATGCTGGAAAGTTAGAAAGAGAGTATATCAGTTTTTCTGCTTGGTCATCAATCCATTAAGAAACTAGATTCTTGACATTTACAGTCCAATCCCATGCCTTGATAGTCCAATCCCATGCCTTGGATACAACAGAAGTTATTTCTGAACAAGCCTGTTATGGTTGCCAACCTCCAGGTGGGACCTGTAGATCTCCTGTAATTACAACTGATCTCCAAATTACAGAGATAATTCCCCTAGACAAAATGGCTGCTTTTGAGGGTGAACTCCATGGCATTATACCTTGCTATCCTTCTCCTCTCCAAACCCCACCTTCCCAGGCTCCACCCCCAAATCTCCAGGAATTTCCCAACCTGGAGTTGGCACCCCATGGCTGCAAAGGAGCATGCTGTATGGCAGCAACCCCAAGCCCATTGACTAGGGAGTATGTCCCATTATCCTCAATGGGAATTAGTTCTGAGTGTACATGTTTAAGATTGCTTTGCATGAACTGCTTCTGTCAACCAGACCTTCATAGGGTTTCCAACACACCTGGAGAAAAATGTCCTGTCTCTAACAGAGGCATAATGTATGGAAATGGGCAGTGTAAGCTTTTCGTGACATGGAGGTAGATAAAATGACCTAGTAAATAACATTACATTAAACCTCTAGCAGAGGGACAAGTCATGTGTTTCGCCAGGCAGTTGACAATGTTACATGTACCCCAACAGAAGGAAAAGGAGTAGAAAGGAGAGATAAGCGGCACACTTGACTTCTTCTAAATTAGCTTCCTAGTTTTAGTCTAGTCTGGGGACCTGAAAGACAAGGAGTTTATTTACTTGAGGGTTTTGTAATTAATGAGAGGAAATTGTGGGAAGAGGGAGATAAAAACTGAGAATAAACTTTGCTCTGCTGGGTAAGCCTGTTGCCTCTGAAATGCAGCATTTCCATTGGCAGCATGTTGGCATTTAATGTTCTGTTATCAGGTTGTGAATCACTTAAACAGGAAGCAGCAGTATTAAGGGAACAGTCATTGGACTGATTCATGCTCCCTTGAAAATGTGGCCAGCCACTTGTTTTCTCTGTAAAAAATGGGTTGACGAAGGAGTTCTGGATAACTCAAAACCACACTATTTTGTGCTGGTTTGCTTGGCTCTTACTAAAAGGTATTACATGGTTCTTGTATTAGAACATCTTAAAGTATTTGTTAGTTCTTGCCATTGTAGAGATGTCAGTCTTCAGGTAGGACCTATGGATTCCCTGGAATCAGGGCTGTTTTTGTAGCAAGAACTCCTTTGCATATTAGGCGACAGACTCCTAATGTAGCCAATTCTCCAAGAGCTTACAGTAGCCCCTGTAAGTTCTTGGAGGATTGGCTACATTAGGGGTGTGTCGCCTAATATGCAAAGGAGTTCCTGCTACAAAAAGAGCCCTGCCTGGAATTATGGCTCATCTTCAGACTACAAAGATCAGTTCCCCTGGAGAAAACGGATGCTCTGGAGGGTGGACTCTATGGTACTGTACCCCACTGAGGTCCCTGTCCTCCCCAGGCTCCATCTCCAAATCTCCAGGAGTCTCCCAATCTGGATCTGGCAACCCCCCTCCTCCGCTGGTGGCCAGGGTGGACCTGGCAGCCCTGTACCATGGAGATGAATTATATGGATTCATGTAGCAAATTTGTGACAAATAGATTAACTGGACCCCCCCTCCAAAGCAAACAAACAAACGCTCCACAGTGTAAATTAAGAGGAATGGATGAAGAATGCTGGAACGAAGATAACAAGACCACAACCTTCAATCTGCCCCTCCAAAGCAAACAAACAAACGCTCCACAGTGTAAATGAAGAGGAATGGATGAAGAATGCTGGAACGAAGATAACAAGACCACAACCTTCAATCTGTGGAATTCCACTCCACATAAGAGCAGCAGTCTTCAAAGCAATGTAATTATCAGCACAGTAAGGTCATTTCCTACTCACTACAGTCCCTCCTCTCCTGAAGTTCCTGTACTAGCCTTTACAGACATTCATCCTGGGTACAGAAATGAAACTGAGATAGCAGGCCTTAACTCTGAACTATGCATATTCAATCTGCTCCCTGAATGCAGCATATGTGCATACAGACTGCAGGCATCAAGTGTCCACATCAGATGTCCCCAGCACCATGGCACCCGCAGACAACTTTCTTGGTGCCTACCAATTGTTTTTAGAAAGTGAGGTCACATGGGGCTTTTGCCCAGCAGGGCTTCTGATTGGCTGTGCAATTTTTTTTTTTTAAAAAAAAACATGACTGAAGGTAAGCTGTGTGTAAGCAAGAAAATATTTTTAAATACACTCACTTTGAAAGGCATCCTGTAAAAACAGAGCTACTGCCTGAAGATGTACTATTATAGTTACAAATAACCTCACTACTTGACATTTTGTGGTTTGCTCCACCTAGGCTTGCCAACCCCCAATGGGGGCAGGGTTTCCCTCAATTTCTGGTCCCAAATCCTCTGGTAGCCAGCTGGCCGGTGGGGGAGCTCCACCCCCAAAGACTCCCAGCATGCCTGACGTGCCCAGCATGATGACATCATCTGGAGGTGACACTATCATGTCGGGTACGTTGTGGGGGAGGCGCTCTTGCATTCAGGTAAAAAGTCTATGGTGACCATAGAGTTTTTACCTGAATGTTAGAGCATCCCCTAAATGATGTGCCTAGCACAATGGTGTCACTTCTGGGTGATGTCATCACGGTGTGTGTGCTCTGCGTGCACGCCAGGAGACTCCAGGAGCCAAGCTGGAAACCCCCACCGAGCTCAAGATAAGACCTGGCAACCCTAGCTCCACCTCCTGCAGCAGCCATTTTATGGTTGCACACTAGGGTTGCCAAGTCGCGGCGCGGGATCGTATGACTTCGCAGAATCCGTGCTGTGGGGACGGCGAGACGCGTTGCACCCACCGTCGCCAGGATTTGACGCAGCGCATTGCTCTGGCAATGGGCCTATGGCACACACCACCCTGTGTCAGAATTCCAAAGGTGCTTGTGGGCTCAAAAAGACAGTCCCAGTGGGGCATTTCGGGGCTCTGTCCCCTAAAAAAGCCCCACCCCACAAACAGCCATGCCAGAAACCTTATGTTTTAGGAGAGACCCCCCTGCTGCCTGAGGACCAGGCTCAGTGGGGCATTTCGGGGCACTGTCCCCTTAAAAAAAGCCCCACCCCACAAACAGCCATGCCAGAAACCTTATGTTTTAGGAGAGCCCCCCCTGCTGCCTGCAGTGGCCAGGGTGAGAGCACTGCAGCTTGCCCTCCAGCATCCCTCTTCCTCCCACTGTGGAATCTTGGGGGGCATCACGGGACCTGGCATTCAAATGCCTTTTGAGTTCCCTTCCACAGGGCAAGAAAGCTTAAAAGGGCACTTAAGAATGGCACCTTCAATACATCTCCAATAACCCCCCTTAAAGACAGGCATTCAGGGTAATTTAATGAATTTTAAATTTAAATGCCCCCCCCCAAAAAAAAATCTTGGCTATGTGCTTGCTGGGGACCCCTGGTCTACTTGTAGATTTGGGAATCCTTCAGCAAACATGATTCCCACAGACCAGCCTGCACATGTTCTGTTTGTGTTCATGAAAGTTATTTCATATGCTTCACAAACTGGTAGCTTTTGTCATTGGAAAACAAATCCATTGTTAAGAACGTAGCCACATGTGTGGGTCTCAGAAGAAGGCCTTTCCACACCACAGTCCCTCCAGACCAGGTCCATAGCAATTGTCATGGTTTTCCTGATTTTTTGGGTTGCCAGCTCTGGGCTAGGAAATACCTGGAGATTTGAGGGGTGGAGCCTGGGGAGGGTGGGGTTGGGGGAGGAGCAGGGTATAGTGCCAAAGAGTCCACCTTCCAAAGCAGCCATTTTCTCCAGGGGAACTGATCTCGGTCATCTGGAAATCAACTGTAATAGCGGGAGATCTCCAGATGCCACCTGGAGGCTGGTAACCCAACTGATTTTCCACATTCCGTGAGGAGATCCTTCTCCTGCAGTGCTTAGAACTTTGCTGGAACACTCAGTTAATTTTCAAATCTTATTACAGAAAGGGAAGAAGTGACAAGCCATAGTTTAGTTTATGCTCCTGTTAGTGTCCTTATTTTTTGCAGCATTTGACTGAGAAGAGAAAGGATATTTAAGCCCCCCTGCCATCTAATTGCTCCTTCCTCCCTTTGGCTTAATATCCTGGAAGACCAAAGGTATTGTGTGAGGGAACAAGCAATGGTTTATTTTGCACTGCGATTAGCATTTGGATTCGATCCCATTAGAACAGCATTGTTCTGCGTGTACAAGTGGTATTCACATACAAAGTTGTTTTTTTTAAAAAAAAAACCCCAATTCTCCCTTTTTTGAAACTCTGCTTGGTTCCCTGACATGCTGAGAGCTGTTGACTGTAAGGTGGTTTGTTGAATCAAGATTCCAAGATGAAAAATTTGGCACTGCAGCATTAGTAATTGGAGTCTGAGCATGCAGAACAAAAGCAGGGCAGGCACACCCAACAGCTCTACCCACTTACCAACATTCTTGCCCCACCCGAGAGAGAACATGAAAAAACTCCCAGTGGAGCCTCCAAATATGTAGCCTTAGGAGACAGATTTTTTGTGTGTGTCCTGAACTGTAGGCTTTACCATCCATTTTAAGAATTTAAACAGCAAACAGTGCAACTGTTTTACGGGAGATTAACACATGTGCATATGTGTTTGTAAGAAAGAGCCAATGTGCCTTCACTTTGCAATTGCTGCAGTTAAAACCAGGGACGAGTACCTGGGTAAATGTGGGGTTGGTATCACATGTTCGGTTGTACGTTTGTGGAAGGTAGCATGAGAATTACCCTATGCATGTATTCTAAAAAGATCAAGTATACTTAGGGTTTAGGATTACAAACTCTGGGTTGGAAAATTCTTGGAGATTTGGGAATGGAACCTGGGGAGGATAGGGACCTCTGTAGGTACAATGCCATAGAGTCCACCCTTCAAAGCAACATTTTCTCCAGGGGAGCTGATCTCTGCTGTAATTCCAGGAGATCTCCAGACCCCATCTGGAGTCCCCCAGTGGGGCTAGGGGATCCTCCACACTTGCATCTCATTTCCTGCTTCCATTCAGATATAATAAATAAATAAAATGGCTGTTGGGACATCGGTGTGTGTTTTTCCCTCTGGAAAAGACATTATCTCTGTCTATGAATTATCAGACACTCTGTGGTAAGACCACAGTTTCTATCATTTCCTAGGGATTACTGATATCACTTCCAAGTTTTCTCCTCTTTAAGTAGTTCCTAGAGAGAACTGATGCCACTTCCATGTTTTCCCAGAAGTGATAGCATGCCGTTACTGGTGGCTGGTTCCCCCCATATTCTTGCCCCAGGTCTCCTGCTGGTTGACAGCCTAGCAACCCTAAGTGTGTTCTGTATATACATTCACTCAATGTAACTTGTGAACAGAGATTCAGTGGGTGACCCTGGGCCGATCAGCCTAATCTACCTCCCAAGGTTGTTGTTTATTACTGGTTGCCAGCTGGCCAGGAATAAAATGTCTTGTCCATTTAATAGGGGTTTAATATACAGGAATGGCAGGTGAAGGTTTTCATAGCTTACTAGCTGCAGTTAAAACTGCTGTTACAACCCGAGGGACACGGTTAAAAGTTGGAAACCAGTGGTACTCCACGTACTAGGCAGACCAGCCGATTGCTTAGGGTGCCAGAGGGTGTGTGCGTGGGGCAGGGGGGAGGCTCCAGGGGCACCAAAAGAGATTTGCTGGTGATGTGAAGTAGGGTTGCCAACCTCCGGGGGGGGGGGGGGAGGGGGGCAGATCTCGCAGAATTACAACTGATCTCCAGATGGCAGAGATCAGTTCCCTCACAGAAAATGGCTGCTTTTGAGAGTGAACTCCATGGCATTATACCCCGCTGAGGTCTTTTCCCTCCCAAACCCAGGCCTCTCCAAGTTCTGCCCCCCAAATCTCCTAAGGATTTCTCAGTTTGGAGTTAGCAACCCTACAAGTGACAGCTCTGAGGGCCCCTGTGCCACATACTGCATCACCTTGCTTGTCTTCTCCTGTTCCACCCTGCCCGGGCAAAGGAGGGAGGAAGAACAGGCAGTCACCAGCTGTGCTGTGCTGGGCTCTGTGTGTCTTTTCTTTGGCTTTGGAGCATGCACAGGGTTGCCAGTCTTCCAGTGTGGCTAAGGATCTCCTGGAATTACAACTGGTCCCCAGGTTACAGAGATGAGTTCTCCTGGAGAAAAGAGCTTCTTTGGAGGGTACTCTATTGCAATATACGCTGCCAAGGTCCCTCCCCTCACAAAATCCTGTCCTCTCCAGTGGGGATGCTAGCCTCCTGGTGGTACCTGGGGACTACCAGACTACAGAGATCAGTTCTCAACACTCTATTGCAAGGTCCCTCTCCTCCCTAAATCTTGTCCTCTCCAATGGGGATGCTAGCCTCCTGATGGTACCTGGAGACTACCAGACTACAGAGATCAGTTCTCAAGGAGAAAATGGATGCTTTGGAGAGTGGACTCGGTGGCATAGTACCCCCTGAGGTCCCTGTTTTACCCAGTCTACACCCTCAAATCTCCACGAGTTTCCCAAACTAGTGCTGACCATCCTACCCCTCCCCCCAACAGTGTCCAGGTAGGACCTGACAACCCAACTCCCCAGGCTCCACCCCCCAAATCTCCTTCCAGACACTGGTTTTCCAGAGGGTGTAGTGAGACAAGACTGCACAGCCACCAGTAACTTCTCAGTTATCTGTCATGATGACACTGTGCTAGACAGTGCGGCTGTTATGAAGGAATCAGCTTTCTCAGCAATCAGACCACTAAGTACAGTTGCTGTGAAACAGCTCCCCCCCCACCGGTAAGCACAGTTATCCTTGGTGTTTTGTGGTTGTGCTGATGGGCACCCACTGAATGGGCCTCTGACAGAATAACACAGATGCACCCAAGGACTCACTGCATCGCTGTTTCATGTTGAATGTTCCAGAGTCTGAATCAACGTTGATCTCATTCTTTGTTCTTCTTATTTCCCAGAGATTGTATCTTCATCTTCTCCACCATGGGCACAGACATCTCATTTTCATCACCGCCCCCCGCCCCCCGGTTGATCCCTACATCACAGACAGCACTGGTCCTTGGGGTCCCTGTTGGTAGGATACAGTCCAATGTAGGTGAAGCACTGTGAATATCCAACAGCAATATACAAATGCTACGTATTAAGTAAGGGAAAAGCCTATATGTCTTTAGAAAAGCAACAATGGGTATGAAAAGAGATTTCTTCTTCACTTCTATATTTCCTTACAAAGGGTACAACAAAGAAAAACCAATCTGCTCTTCCTTTGCTGTCTTAAAGACAATACAGTTCTGTATTCTTAAATGTACATTCGTTGCAGAGCTGGTGAAAGGATCGGCAGTTCTGTGTCTCAGGCATTGCTCACTGTCTAGAAGGTATGATGAGTTATACTGTAAATGGGTGTGTCCTGTCTGAAGAGATCATTGAATCATTCCTTTTATCATTGCTGCACCCACAGGAACTTATTTCCTCAGGTGAGGCCGTGTTTAAAGACGACGAGCGAAAGACGATAGCTCAGACAACCAGGTGAGGGATTCAGGTCCCTGTAAATGAGAGGAGAAAAAATCTAGCACCAGAGCAGGTAGGTCCTGTGCAGCAGGGGAGTCTGGAGATGGACATCACCCCCCTTTGCCCCAGCATCTATGGCAACGGAGTTCTTAACCTCTTCTTCAAGGAACTTTTCCTTTGCTTCTAGCTGGCTATTGATTCACAGTTGTGGGGATGTGGGTGTATAAATCGAGTGACTGAGTCTTTTTTTAATACATTTCATCATATTAAAGGCTTGCAAATCTCTAAAGATTTAAGGAACGTTATTATTCAAAATGAAGTAAAATAAAAAGGAAGACAAGCAGGTAAGGACGAGGTATACTGCACCTACAGCGTTAAAAGCTGTGTCCTTGCTTTATGTCTACATTTAAGCGTTATGTGTATGCCATGTATTTGTAGATAGATTTTTAAAACACAGCTCCAAAGGTAATAAAGTCCTGTCTGAATACTCAGGTTCTCCAAAGTCTGAGTCGAAATGTAGTGTTTTGTTTTGTTCCCCTGCAGAGAACAGAATAAAAGAACAAAATGCAGTTGATGAGTGCCTTGGAGAGAGTCTTTGTGGGTAGATACTTATACAGAAAGATTTTAAGTAAACACACACAAAGGTAACCTGAGATCAAGCTATGAATTCCGAAGTAATAGAGCACTGACTTTAGATGCCAACACTTTTGGGTTTAGCTTTTCTCTTTCAGAAACAGGCTGTGAAAATTAGCCTGTGCAAAGCCTTGAGCTTATTTAGTGCAGGAAGGATGCATATAAATGCACGGGGGCTATTTGATCTACACTGTGACTGCAAAGTATAAAAGTGCATCACAGGACAATTTGATCACTGGTGAGGTATCATTGTGTCAGCATTGCAACTGCAGCGTCAGCACTGAGTTGTCCTATCATACACCATTCCTGATTTAAAAGAAATAGATGCTAATGCGCATATGTTCTAATGCAGCAGGCATTGCTCTTGCTACAGCAGGTTTTTCATTCACTTCAGTGAAAAGGACAGCTTTGCACATCTGGCATCATCCCTTTGCAGCCTTTTGGGTGCACAGAGCTGTCTCCTGCATTGAAGGGAGGGAGAGCCCTTGTGGCTAGGAAGGTCTGTGTGGAGTGACAGTGTGCGTCTTACCCATCCCATCTTCTTCGTAATGTGTATAGACTGAAGGAAAGAGAAATGATATAATGGCAAACCTGGGGCTGAGGGAGGGGGTCAAAGGCTTGGTTTGCCCTTCTCCTCCTCATCATTTATGTACATTTTTAATCTTTATTTCAGGTGGCTCTTTAGTCTTGTGGACACTCATCATGTGGATAATCCTTTTTATTCTAGGTAAGTATGCCTATCCCTAGGCATGCCTTAAAAAGTGAAAGCCTTTGAGACAATATTTTAGATGTCACTGAGATTTAGAGGTAAATTCTGTTGTTCTAAAGATATTTAAATATAATCTCTGTTTGAAACGGGTTAAAGAGGTTATACACCTCCTGCCAAGATTCCTCACAGGAAGTACTTGCCAGTACAAAAAAACTGTGGCAGCCACAACTTCAGTATCTGCCAGATTTAGTCAAAAGATGCTGCTGTGTTACTCCCCTCCCCCCACAGATACCAATACTTAGTGTGTAGACAGAACTTTAAAGTGCTTTGCACTTTATCTCAGTAATCACTACAACAACCTGACAAAGTACCAGGTTTGCCCTGTTGCAGATGTATTGAAGAGAAAATGGCTTGCCAAAGCCTCTTAGCTCCTTGACAGCTGAGTTGAGATTTCGATACAAGGACTGGCTGGTTCATAACATAGTCTAGCGAGCTACGCGAGCTCTCCACTGCCTTTATTGTGGTAGATTCACTGATTGTAATTGTCAAGCTACAGGCATCTGTTGCACCCCTGCTAAAAAAATGTAAGCATTTTATTTAAGCAATAAAGGCTAACCCCTTCAGCGGTAGTGTTTCCCAGTGTGTCAAGCAATGTAGTGGCCACTGTGTTACTAGTATCAGTCACAAGAAAAAGAAGTTTGCATATCCACTTGACCTGTTCTATATTCAATGTTTAATCTTGGACTGCTGTAGTTAAAGCAACTAGGATGTATGTAGCCTTTAGGGATGTTGCCCCCTTTTGACCCAATGGATGGCAGTCTTAAAATCTGGTTCTCATTTCACTCTAGCTTCATCAGACCTCTTGGCTGCACAGAATACCTGCTCAGATGGGGCTTGTTACCCACCTGTGGGAGATCTTCTCCTAGGCAGAATCCATCATTTGAAAGCCTCCTCCACTTGTGGACTTGTCCAACCTGAAACTTACTGCACTCCATATGGTGAAGTATGTATGAGCCTAAATATCTTTAGAGTTGCCAGCTCCGGGCTGGGAAATAACTGGAGATTTGGGGTGGGGGTGGTGGAGCCGGAGAAGGCAGGGTCTAGGGATGGGAGGGGCTTCAGCTGTAGAGTCCACCTTCCAAAGCAGCTCTTTCCTCCAAGGGAGCTGATCTTGTTCATCTGGAGATCAATTGTGATAGTGGAAGATCTCTAGGTGCTACTTGGAGGATGGCAAACCTATACAGGAAAAGCACACATTTCACAGTGCTGAGAGTTGCTTCGTGTTTGCCACTGAGAAGATTGCACAGAGTGTCTGTAAAATTAAAATTCGCACATTAGCTACTTAGGAGGCACAGTGGATGATCTCAGCTTTATGATAAGTGCTTCCACGGGCCTCAGGGGGTACATATTAAAAATTACTCAAGCAAAGGTTTCCACAAAAAGTTTTACATCACCTTTCTGTCTTACCTAATTATAGTGTGCTTATTTACAGAGATGTATCCATGTTTCATCAGCTTATGTTATCTAATATCTTTAAATGCATGGAACAAAAAAAATGTATTGTTTCCCATTACGAAATCAAGCCATGGTGTGCCATAAATCCAAAGAAATACAAAACATTGTACATGGTTACTTGTTTCAACAAGTGGTATTGCTACATGTCCTTTTTATGTTTCAGTTTGTACCCTAGACTTAAGCATCTAGAGTAGGGTTGCCAAGTCTGATATTCGCCGCAGCGGGGGACTCCCGGCTGGCGGCTGGAGTGCGCGCGCGCACTGCATCCACGTCACTCGGAAGTGACGCAACCACGCTGGGAATGCTGGGGGCGGGGCCATGACCATCCGAGGGAAAACCATAGAGTTTTCCCTCGGATGACCGTGGCCCCGCCTCCAGTGTGCCCGGTGTGGTTGTGTCACTTCCGGGTGATGTGTACGTCGGGGTGGGGTTCCCCCTGGGGCCCGATCAGCCGGCAGCGGGGAATGGGCCTCTGGGCTGGGGGTTTCCCTACCGACCGGGGGGACTTGGCAAGCCTAATCTAGAGTCAGTTTGGTGTAGTGGTTGGGAGCGCAGACTCTAATCTGGGAGAATCAGGTTTGATTCCCCACTCCTCCACATGCAGCTGCCGGTGTGACCTTGGGTCAGTCGCAGCTCTCTCAGAGCTATTCTCTCAAGAGCAGTTCTCTTAGAGCCAGGCCTGTAGCTACAGTGGGGCCTCTCAGGGTCCGGCCCCCCAGTTTACCATCAAGGCCCCCTAACTTCCCATCCAGCCCAGCCCCCCCCCCAACTAGGGAAAGGAGATTGTAAGCCCCTTTGAGACTCCAAGTGAAGGGCGGGGCATAAATCCAATCTCCTCACACATATTAGGATTATGCAAAAGTTGTATTGAACACATATTTTAAGAACAAAAACACACAATGCTGTCTTCCCTCAACAAAGGTTCATATTCCTAAAAGTCATCCCAGCATCATTTTGGGCTCTGTGGCCCAAAGTGCCACACTTTGTTCAATGGGCAGTAGCAACCTTCAGGAAGAGGGAAAGTGGGCATCATTCTTATACTGATCCCATAGTGGAACTGCAGGAATTAGGGTACTGCTTCTTTCAGAAGCTACTGGTTGATGGTGGGAAAGACAAGGTATTAATATTTAAATAAATAAAGATAAATCCACATTTCCTTATGTTCTTTACCTTACCCCGGGGCCGTAGCCAGGTTTTTTTTTAAATTTTGGGGGCCATTTAAACAAGTGGGGGGGCACCCTTGCACACACCCCATGAAGTCCAGCAGTTTGTTGCCGGCCAGAGGCCCCAGGGAAGCTCACGGGTAGGGCTGGAATAGGGAGCAGACATGCCCTGTGGCATGCCTCGCTCGCAGCCCGCCAGAGGTACACTGCCAGCAGGCAGGCCAGGGGGACAGCTTGGCTTGGTGTGACCATGGTGTGCGTGAAAAATAGAATAAAATAAACTGTCTGGATAGGAAGTCTGGAGGCCTGGGCAGTAAGTTGGGGGGGCCAGCCCCGAGATGCCCCCACTGTAGCTACAGGCCTGCCTTTCTCACATCTTTTTGGCAGGCAGAAATTCAATACAAGAAGCTCTTTCCATCCTGGAATCTCCATGGAAAGAAAAGTTTTGTTGTTGCTGCTGAATTTTTGCCTGTTATATCATTGTTAAAGCATATGAACTCTGACAGGAAAAAGCAGAAACAGTGCCTTCATGTATAAAATGTACAGGAGTTCAAGACTGTTAATAGTTTAAACAGGGTTAGTTAAGCTGAAGTCACTCTGCTTTACGTTAGTCCAGTCCCTTATTTTTTTATCATCATTTTCTTGAGAAAATGGAGTGGTAACTTTTTCTTTAGAGCTGTCTGACTGTATTTCCTTTCCCTTTAATCAGTGCATATTGCAGCATAAACTGCAGAATCATTATTTTCGGGAAGCTCAGAGGGCACTGTGGCTTCTGGTGCTCACACTGTGACACAAAAGGGGGACGATTTCATGCCACCCTAAAAGGATCAGGAAATGGACATTGCTAACCCTAATACTGCTTTTAAGCTTTAGGTGACAGCACTGCAAGGATAAGGACTTGGTTTGATCATTATATAAGGAGCACATGGAAAATCTGGTTAAGTTAGCACCGAGTTTGTTGTTGTTGGACTCATGGCCATCTTACAAGGCTTTAAAAGCTATGGAGACCATCCAGGCTGTGGCTACAACGTGTGATAACCTTGTAAAATTTTTAAATAGGGATCCCGCATGTCTAAGTATGGAAAGGGTTCAGGGAGACCTGAAGCAAAGGGGTGCAGGGAAGGTCAAGGGGCACTGGCCCACACACCAAAGGAAAGGCCAATATTTGGAACTGAAAAAGTTCTGGCAAAGGGTTACCCCTGAACTTCCTAAATAATGCAAAACTCATTGAATCTCAGCAAAAAAGGGAGAAGTATATCTGTTTTAAAGTTTCTGGGGAAAATCAGAAGGCCTGAAAGAGGAAATGATCATAGGGGAGTTGGTTGTTGCCTCAGCTCAGAGGAGACGCTCCCAACCATTTCACTCTGTCACTGTCTTCTGACAGCAGGTGAAGACTTCTTTGTTTTGTTGCATGTACCCCCAGTAGAATGTTACTGGTCTTCCTCCCTGGTTGTGTTTTTGTTTGTATGTTTTTATTGTATTGTTAAATATTTACATTTTGGATAAAATTTTAATGCCTTGATGTTTGCCACCTTGGGGACCCAATTTGGGTGGAAAGGTGGCATATTAGGGTTGCCAGGGCAGCAGGAGAGGAGGACGGACTTTTCGGGAGTGGGGGGGAGCATGCAACGTAATGATGTCACATGGAAGTGTCATCATCACACATACTGTTTTTTTCCAGCAAAATTCTATGGTTACCATAGAGTTTTGCCCCCCACCCAACCAGGGCTTTGCTGACATGATGAAATCACTTCCATGTGATGTCATTACGTCGCATTTGGGGGCAGGATTTCCCCCCGCTGAACAGTTGGACAGCAGTGGGGAAGAGGCCCGAAAATCGGGAGATCCCCTGCCCCCAACTGGAGAATGGCATCCCTATGGCATATATATATGTTTTAAATAAATAAGTATATGTGGAGACACACAGGTGGGCTGGTTCACGCAGTGCTCAAGCCCATAGGCTGGACATGCAGTTGAACATGAGAGCTCACCTCTATGTCATGTGCTTCCCCACCCTGTGCATATAACTTTTAATAGCGACACATGCAGTGGCCTTACACTGTCAAAACATTGGTTTATCAGGGTCCGTGCTGTGCACTCTGACTGACAAATGCTCTCCAGGGTCTCAGGCTGAGGTCATTTGCATTCTCTACTACCTGATTCTTTTCACTGGTGTTGCTGGGGACTGAATTTGGGACTTTCTATATACAAAGCAGAGGCTCTGCCACTGAGCCACAGTCCCTCCCTTCAGTGTGAGTGCTTGTGCAAGAAGTCCCTGTTCACAAAATCTGACTGCAGGATTTCTTATTTGTGTGTGTGTGGCGGATTATTTGATAAATTAAAGCACAGCTTGATGATTCAGTGCAGTGAACTGAAAGTGAGAACTATTTAATTTACTCACCACAGTCTCTCTACTACATAATTTAATGATACTATGTGATATGTTCCCAGAATTGTGTCAAACAGCGGAAAGTTTTAAAGTATTATTTTTTTTGCAACCTCTGCACAGGGTATGGAAAGCGGGGTGGGGGGGAGGAGGTGCTTGCCTTCTCTCTGGTTCTTTCCTCACACTCTGCCCTGCTGGCCAATGTGTACTGTCTGAGTCTAGTGCCAACCAGAAGTGTCCCAAAGTGTGCTCTTTTGCAATCTTGGTCGATTTCTTGCTGATGGAAACACTCCAAACCTGAGCTTCTTGTCTGCTCCGCTTGCTTTGGCTGTGATTCCCTCTAACCTTTATACTTTGTACACCCCACAGTGACAGCATGTAGCCCAGGAGTGGCAAAGTCCAGACCATACCTATTATAGCAATTTATACAAAATGGGTATGAATCCTATTGAAGAACTTGCCCTCTGTTGCTGAAAGGCAAATCTACATTAAAATCTCCATGGATATGTATATATTCATTGCCTCAAGACAAAAAGGTGCAATCCAAAGGAACACTTCCCCAGGAGTAATCTGCATTGAATAAAAGGGGACTCTCTTCTGAGTAGAGCAGTTTAGGATTGCTCTCCTAGGTTGCTACTTTTTCTGGCCTGGCTCCTGTGCTTCTAACTGCTTTGTGATTGTCTGGAATTCAACAGGTGAACTTATTAAACTGCCTTCTGCAAAAGACGTACTGTTGGTCTACCTAGCTCAGTACTGTCTCATCTGATGGGCAGCTGCTATCTAGGGAAAGGCCCTGCTCTAGAGGCAGTTCAGTTTATTGAACTAGCTCAGACCATTTTGTTCAGCTGTCTGGTCTTTCATGACATAATGCCATGCCCATACACTGAACAAGGTGCCTACTTTTAAAAGTAGGGTTGCCAACCTCTAGGTGGCACCTGAAGATTTCTTGCTATTACAATTGATCTCCGGGCAATCAAGATCAGTTCCCCTGGAGAAAATGGCTGATCTGGAGGGTGGACTCTGAGGTCCCTCCCCTCCCCAAACCCTGCCCTGCCCAAGCTCCACCCCCAAATCAAGTATTTTACAAACCAGGGCTGGGAACCCTATTTAGAATAGTGTGGTAGAATGACACTGGTTCTCTCGATGTTTTATGGAAAAAATCAAGTACACAACAACCTCCATTTCTGTGTGATGTGTCCCCACAAGTTCCAAATTTTCATGGTGAGACAGATAACCTTGGAGGCTTATCCGTGAACTCACCTGCCTAACTTTCTCTATTGTGTGAGAGTCCCTGGATATTAAGACACAGTTTTATTCTGGGTATAAGCTTTCATGCACACAAAAGCTTACACCCAGAATAAAACTTTGTTGGTCTTAAAGGTGCCACTGGACTCAAATTTTGTTCTGCTGCTTCAGACCAACACGGCTACCCACCTGAATTTTGTTACATTAAGGTGATGGATCTGGGAACTCCAGTCATCATCAGGGAACTATTATTCAGAGAAGATATTTGCTTTCTCCAGCCTACCTGAAGTCTGGGATGCTGTGGTCCACGTAGTCAAGATTACTGATCCCTTTCTACCGCCGTTGTCTCTGATGGTGGCAGATCCCTTTATGAAACTGAGGCTATGGTCACACAGCAAGCTTATTGTGATTGGTTCCTGTGATAAATTTGATCGGGAATTTTTTTGGGGGTTGGGATGATCACACATCCCTCCCCAAACCGCTTGTATCACACGATGAGGCTCCAGGCACCATCCAGATAACCGTGCTGCCCAAGGGGCGGTGCGGCGAGAAGTTTTTTTTAAATTTTTTTTTGCTTTGTGCATGTGCATATGTACACAGCTGAATCACCGCTCCCACTTGGCCTCCAATACAAACACGGGAGAAATAATGCCTCCTTCCCATCATTGGCCCCGGTCACACGGGAGGTTTAGGGCCGGAAGAGGGACGGATCGGGGGCACAGCAAACAGGCACGAATAAACTGCAACATCTGGGAAGCGGTGCGCACCCGTCCGCGATCCAGCCCTTCAGGCCGAAAATGCACAGCAAAAAAGAACCTGCTAAAGAGCAGAACTTACCTAAAACGCTGCAGCAAGCGTGGCCGTCGGATCGCCGGCACGGTTGTCTGCAGGAGCAATTGAGGCTCCCAGCCGAACTGCGCATGAGCACACATGCACAGCCGGCGGCCTCGCACTCACTTCCGTGGCTTTCTCCCCAGCATCTGATTGTGCCGGGGAGCAACTGTGCGGCGGCTCACAGGATCTGTGTGATCCCGCCGCCGCGTGTCTCTTTTGGTGTGGCTTTGAAAAGCCACACTTTGCCTGCATCAATTTCCCCCCGTGTGGCAGGGGCCATTGTCTGTCTACCGGAGGCTCTATTACGTCTTTTCTACCAGCCTCTGCTTTTGAAGGGGAGGGGAGAAGCTTAGAAGGATGGGCGAAAACAGCCAGTTGAGCAGCTGCAGCCTCAGAGGAATGGTGCCGTCGTTGCTCATCGTTCTACGGGCTGTCAGCAAGCCCGGGCTAGATGAGTGCACGTGCGTACCGGGCTCAAGCACGGGGTAGCAAGCAGGGAGACCAAACCTGCAGGCATGCTGCACGCGAAAGCCCAAACCTGCCCTACAGTTACCCCTCTGGAGTTGACACTCCGCTGCGTTCCATAGCAACAGTTCATACAACAGGCACATGCACACACATGTAGGTCAGTGCTTCCTGTCAGAGTTCTCTCTCTTCTCTCTCACTCCATCCATAAATTTACTGCAGCTGTGAAAGGACCAGCCATTTCCACCATCCCCCCCCTTCTTTCGCTGGCAACCCAGGGTTTTTTTTGGTTTTTTTTGAGCCCCCGGAGGGGATTTTTTATTATTTTTTTTCAAACTACAAAACTATCACAGAAAAAGGGAAGGGGGACTACATATATGGGAGAAAGTATAGGAACCCACTACTGACTAAAAACCCAAGAGAGGAGATCCTCACTAGCTTCATTACATCAAGTCTTCACTTCATTTAGATCAATATAAACTGAGTCAGACATTTAAGTACTTTTTCCTTTTCATTAACTCTTAAAACTTAACTAAGAACAGTAACCCCCAGTCATCCCCATTCACAGTTCTCAAAGGCACAATTCAGAGTCTTTCAGCCTTTACTTCTCTTTTCCTCGTCTCTTCCGCAGCTTATAAGGACTTTTTGGGGCAGCCGCCCCTTGCTCCGTCACAGAGTCCTCTCCGGAAGAACCCGAGTCCAGCTCGCCACTAGACTTGCTGTCCTCTTCTTTTTCCCTGTCCTCTGGTCTTCCCAGCTGAACCCTTAGAAATTCTTGGGCTTTCAGAACAGAGTCAATCTTTTTTTTAATCCTTAAACTTGAAAGTAACGCCTTCTGGAAATAGCCATTTATATCCAATTGAGTTTGTCTGAAGGAAAAGCACAAGCTCTTTGTACTTCTTTCTCCGTTGTCTTGCTTCAAATAGAATATCCTTTAGCGTTCTGATAGTATTTCCCCCCACTTTCTGTGGTACTCCAGAAACTGCTTTCAGGATTGCATCCCTCACATGCCTTCTCGAGAATCTTATAACAATTTCCCCAGGCAGATTATTTTTCTTTATATAGCCTGAATATGATCGATAAACCACATCTATATCGCTCAGCAACACTTCTGCCTTCATTTCTATCACTGGGGCTAGCAATTCACACATAACTTCTTTAAGATTCTCTCCCGATTTTTCCGGCATGCCCTGAAAGCGAAAAATCATATTAGCCTTTTCCGTTTGCACTTGTAACAGTTGGTCTTCCATGGAGATTTGTTTTCTTGCCAGCTTTTGCACTTTCTTCTTCACCTTCTGTGTAGTTGCAGCCACTTCCTTTACCTTCTCAGTATCTTGCTTCATTATTTGCAGCATGTCATTTATCTGAGTTTGTTGATCAGTAATACTGAGTTACTACAGACATCTGTTCCTTGAAGTTATTCAGCTGTTCCAGTAGAGGACACATATACTCTGCTATAGCCTTAGCCACCTCACTGGTAGCTTCTGGTTTTGGGCTCTCTAAGCCTTTCACTTTCAAAAGTTTTCCTCTGTCCTTCTTCCCCACCATCTTTATCGTTTGTTTACTTTCACAATTTTTTTTTACAAGTCTCTGAATGTGCACTTGACTGCTTAGATTCACTTTGGTAAGTACTTTTCGACAGTTTTCTTCGCGTTTTCTTCTGCTCCCCCCCTCAGTCGGTCAAAAATTCATGTGATTGGGAGGCGTCCCTCCCTCGCTCGCCTTTTTCCCGTTCAGTAGGGTGGGGTGGGGAGCTAGCTTTTCCCCTTTAAAAATGCTTTAAAGCTGACTCACATTTATAATTGGTCATTCGACCTTGCTTTCAGCTTCATTTCTGATGCTTGATCTCCCACACTTGCCCCGGTCAGCATCACTAAATCTCTCACAGCACAGAGAACCTTCGGAATTGAGGTGCCTCAATTCTCCGGCATTCCGCCCTCGAAGAGGCGACCTCTTAGAAGTTCCATGGCCAGAGTCCCTTCCCCGGGTCTCTGGGGGGGGGTAAGTGAGCCTGCGCACCCCCTCCTTTTGCTGGAGCGCAGTTTCACCCCCAGGAGGTCCGGGAGGTGAGTCTGCTAGCGTGCTGCCATAAACCGGAAGCCAGGCAATCCAGGGTTTTAACCGCTCAGAGACCGGGCCTATTCCTGTGAAAGAAGCAGAGAGAAGGGAGAGCAGACTGCGAGGAGGGGACAGACGGGAAAGGGTGTTTAGAGATCGGAGGCTGGTAGCACAGAGCCAATGAGTGGGGGCATGCCTTGCAAACAACAGGTGAATTGGAAGGGGGGGATTTGCGCTTGAATGTTTAAACATAGACTTCAAGCAGTGTAGGATTGTTCATGTACACAAAGGTGGAAGCTGGAAAAAAAACCCTCATCGCGCGAAGGACCGTCAGACAACCCTAATCACAATCATTGCAAGAGATGAACGTCCAGATTGGCGAAATCATGGATTCAAAGTGCAAATACCCAGAAAGTACTTGGTTTTCCCTGTGTTGGAAAACTCACTAGGGAACCGGGAGGATTGCGTGACTGAGCCCACTTTGGTGCGGGAGGCGGATGCAGCGTCTGATCAGCAATTTTAAATGCAAGAGAGAACAGCGGTGAAACCCGATCAAAATGACCGTGTGGCCACAGCCTGTAAGACAGCATACTATTTGCACTGTATCTGTGTGCTCTCATAAGCTTTTTTAAAAATTGTGAGATTGCCCTCTGACTGCAAGAACTGCAGTAAAGGTTTTCTGCCCGTATTTTCTGCTTTGGGTTGGTGGTTCACATGTTACAAACACAGGTAGAAGCTACTTGAAATGGCTTCCACATTGCAGCTATCCACTCAGCAGTGATGTAAATGCCCTTGAAGACCCTTGGAAACTTTCTAAGACTGCATTCACATGGAGGTTTTCATCTGCCTTCACTTCCAAATGGCAGCAGGTTTTTAAAGGGATTTTCACACAAAATTGTCCTCTGTCCATTTTCTAGGACTTCCCTGTCCCTAGCACATTCTTTCCGAGCCTTTTTTTTAAAAAAAACAATCCTTCTGGAAATAATGTTCTCCAAGCAATGTAAACAAGCCAGCATTTTTGAAGGGCCTGCCTACAATGATGCCTTCTTAGTGGAAGGCAGTGGTTTAGTGGTGGAGCATTTGTTTTCCATGCAGAAGGTCCCAGGTTCAATCCTTTACATCTTCAGTTGTAAAAGGATCAAGTAGGAGGTGATGTGAAGGATCTCAGTCTGAGACCCTGGAGAGCTGCCAGTCAGAGCAGGCAATACTGACTCTGATAGATCAAGGTAATTAGATAGACTCAGAATAAGGCAGTTTCATGTGTGCTTCCATCAGTCCCATGCAGTCCCTTGGTGTCCTACAGGAGACCTTTTTTGAGGACTTTAAATTGGCTAATGTTTATTGTGGTATAGCACATAGGCCTGCCAAGTCCCCCGGGGGGGCGGGGAAACTCCCGCCCCAGAGGCCCGTTCCCCGCCGGTGGCGGATCGGGCTCCGGGTGGGAACCCCACCCCCAAGTACACAACGTGCATGTCGCCCGAAAGTGACGCGACCACACAGGGCATGCTGGGGGCGGGGCCACGGTCATCTGAGGGAAAACTCTATGGTTTTCCCTCGGATGGTCGTGGCCCCGCCCCCAGCGTGCCCGGCGTAGTCGTGTCACTTCCGGGTGACGGGGTTGCGGCACGTGCGTGCTCCAGGAACAAGCTGGGAGCACCCCGCTCCAGCAGCAGGTAAGACTTGGCAACCCTAATAGCACATGATCTACAAGTTCTTCTGAATTCCTTGCTTTCATTTTTAAAAAGTGAGATCCATAATGATCAGCAACAGAAACAAAACTGACAGACTTTTCAGAAATGAAATCTAGGAGTTAAGAGGAACTGAAAGTCCTCTAAAAGCCTTCTGAAGACACAGTGAGGGGATTCAGGGGAAATGGCTGCTGATGGAAGAAAGCACATGTAACACTCACATGTGGGCTCTCTGTTCCTAGTGAAAAAGCCTCTGTACTCACAATGGTGATGACAGGGAAGAAGACAATGATCATCATGAGTACACGCCCTATGTATGGGGACTCCATGACAGTCCTGATAGTTATGGCTGCTAGTGCTGATGTGAAGAACAGTTGACAAATGTTAACAGGAGTGGCATGGAGTGGCACCTTATGGAAACAATTTTTGGCAATGTCCAAATGGTGGCTGTAATGTTATGAGGAGATGTGTGGCTTTTCCTCCTATGAAAAAAATCAGTTTCAAGGGGAGTCCATGGCTAAGATTGCTAACTCTGGCTTGGGAAATTTCTGGAGATTTGGGTGTGGTGCCTGGGGATAGGATGTTTCTTCCTTAGGAGAAAGGGAAACCCTAGAATATTTACCCTCTGTGGCTACTCTTAAGACTTCAGTTTCTCCAAGACTGTATGGTACACCATAGCATCCACCCTCTGAAGCTGCTAGTTCCTGCTGGGCAGTGATCTCTGTTCTTTGGAGAGCAGTTTTCATTCTAGGAGACCTCCAGGCCCCACCTTGAGGTTGGCAGTCATACTCATGATAGTCCTATAGGAAGTGGCACATCATGTTAATGTGAGTGCACAGACATGTACAAAGAGTAAACAAAAATGGCCTCTTTGTTAAAAAAAAGAGGAAGCAAACAGCAGAGGTGATGGCAGTAGTGATGTATCTGCTAGGGAAATGAATGGCTTGCTAGAAACCTTCAGTGTCTTGTTCATAAAAACAAATACTAGCATATTGTTCATTTCTGTAGCTCTGTGAAAAGGGGTTTCAGTCCTTCATCCTCATGATGGCCCCTGTGATTTGGGTCAATATTCCCATCTTACAGGAGGTAATTGGGGTCAACCCTCTTTCTTTTAGCCATTTAGTGAATCCAGGGTGGATTCAACTGGCATACTCAAAAGCACGGACTTGGAAATTTCCAGTAACAAAAGATCAGTATAAGGGTTGTTCCTGAACACTGAGGGCATAAGGACACAGATCTGGCTGTTTATTTATATCACAGCATAATACCCAATACACTGGTAGATCATCCCCCCCCCCCTTCAAAGGCCATATTATAGTACTGCTTGATGTACACACTATTACTGTACTGCCATGTGAGTTCAAGGCACTTGTTGATTAGTAGTTTATGTACACAAAGTTCTTGCTGTTAGTAATATCCTGCTGTCCTCAAATGCTCTTTCCAAAATAAGTGTTTGTCTGAGGTATTTGCTGTTGACTTTATTATTAGACCCACTTGCAAATCTTCTTTTTAATCAGGGGCAAATAGCAAGCTAAAAGGCATAATGTTGATTTAAAATGCGTAGTTCTCTGCTCTTGAAAGAACCATGCCAGTGTCCTTGCATGGTATGTCTTTGAAATGTCAGACTATAAAGTACACAGTAAATCAGACCCCATATGGGATGGGCTCCAGCTCGAGTTGAATATCACAGCAGCATTCAGAGACAAGATCTGTCCCCAGATTTTTGAAGCTACTTGCTGCCCACTTTCCCAGTCTTCTGACATGCTGGGAACATGCCAAGCTAATTCTTTTATGTGAGGCCAATGAGGCATTGTCAACATCACTTTCTAGAGATAAGGTCTCTACTGCCCTGCATAGGTACACTAAACTAGCAAAACAAGCTTGCCCAAGACACTAAGCATGAGCAATGTGTTGGGTGGGTTGAGAGAAGTGGTTTTTAAAAATTGTACTGGGGATGGCCAAGTATTTCTGATTTATAGCCAGTGAAGCTAAACTAGTCTGTAAGGTGGGATAAGTTATGAGGAAGAGCACTCCAGTTTTGGATGCAGCTATTACATCTCCTTGGCAGGCTGTTGCTACTGTGAATGCCTCTCCATTTGCAGCTGCAAAGAGAGCTTCAGGAATCATCACAATGTGGACGCAGTCCTGGTTTGCTGGCCTCCTTGCTCACTCTGCTCCTTGATTATTATCAGGAGAAATGGTGGCTTTAGCAGGTGAAGGAGGATGGTGTGTAAGGGGACAGGTCAACCCAACACAAACTTGAACAAAAGTGTGTTGAGAATTTTTGCACACTAGCAATGAATTCCAGCTCAGGCCTTGGAAGGCACTATATGGATCAGTTCAAATTGCATTATAGTTCAATCATTCACTGTTGCGAGCCTTCCTTCCTTCCTTCCTTCCTTCCTTCCTTCCTTCCTTCCTTCCTTCCTTCCTTCCTTCCTTCCTTCCTTCCTTCCTTCCTATGTTGGGAACAATATTTCCTATTTCAGAACCAGTGTTTATGAATCCAGCCCCATACAGGCATGAACAAATATTTCTAATTCCTAGATGCTAGCATTATTTTCTTGGCAAATATGTGCAGGGTTCCATTTCTATCTACTGCAACTAGTAAGAATTTCATCATCTCTAAGCCTTCATTGTCAACACTCCAAACATCATGATTTCACAGATGCTATTTTTCCTGCATGGAGGTAACCTTTGTGCAGGAGGAAATTAGTACGCAAAATGTACAACTATTTCATCAGGAACAGACATGTTGGATAAGCTAGTTAGTACACTGACTTCCCAGACAGGAAAAGGAAACACTCTGTGTTCTTCATGCATTTTGCAGATCGCATCTATGTAAGAAAATGCCTTGCTGGACCAAATCAAGACATCTCCACTACAATGTTCCCTCTAAGCTCCACAGTGTTGTGAGCAGAAATTCTACCTTGTGAAACGAAAAAAGCCAGTAGCATTAAAGTTGTGAGCCCACTTCTTTCCACTATATTGGTAGACCTGGCCTCTGAAGAACAGGTCTACCCACTCCTTTCCACTGTACTGGTAGAGCTGGCCTCCAGAAAACAGGTCTACCCGCCTGTTGGTAGACCTGGCCTTGGACTGTCGCCTTGTGCTGAGCCTTAGAAAACATACCAGCACGTAGGGGTGAAAAAACTCTTGCAGTCTACTTTGGTGTTTTTTTTTGTTGTTGTTTTTTTGTAAAATATGACAACCAGAGGTGGAACAATCGCTGTCAGAACCCTGCCTAACCTAACAAACTGCCAATCAAACCTGGCAATTGTACGTGCAAAGCATATGCTCTATAACTCTGCCATAGCCCTTCTTATATGTTTAACACCCTTGAGAAATTAAACAGAAGTCCAGTGGCACCTTAAAGATAAAGAAAATTTGTGACAGGGTATGAGGCTTCCTGAATGATTCACAAAAGTGATTCACAAAAGTTCATATCCTTCCACAAATCCAGAAACAGTTTAGCCTTGGGGAATCCCATGGATAAAATTCCCATGATTGCAAAATTTTATCCTCAGTCTGAAAGCAGTCAATACGTCTTTCATAAATGTCCAACTGATTGTATCAAATGCTTTTTCAGCATTTGCAAGGTTTGTGTACTCACAAAATTGTTATCCTGCTTCCCTCCCTCACTGGAGACTTAAAGCAGCTTTCAAAATGAAGCTGACATAAAATATAAATTACAAACATATATAGCTATCCCGCGGCAAGGCTCCTGGAAAGAGATACGAATCCCCCACCGGACCTTGGTAAGCCTACCAGGGCCCCAGAATCACTAAGAATGCCTCTGCTTAAATTTACAAGCCATAGAAAAGCAGGGTTACACAGATAGGCCAGTTAGCTGTAGTAACCAATCAAAAAGAATTTAATGTATTTAGATATCACACTTACAAGCAAATTCCAACCATTCCAGGCCCTTTTACAGAGATTTACACCTGAATTATTTACAACAGGATTTACAACAGCTGTTTCTTACTCTGCTACAATTCCCCTTCTCTCTTCATCTTCAGTAGCTTTTGTTGTAAAGGTATCAGTAAAATGAGTATGTACTCCACATCTGATGAAGGCTTATGCTCATGAAGGCTTGTGCTGGAATAAATTTTATTAGTCTTGAAAATACCAGTGGAGTTCTATTTTATTTTTCTGTGACTAACACAGACACCCTTCTGTAGATAGATTGGCAGAGTAGGATAAACGTAAAATCAGTCCTAATCTAATTGAGGAAGTTACCGTGTGTTCCTTCTAAGCTATGCACCTGAATGGCCACTTATTAACAAGCCCTGCTCTGCAGCAATCTGGAGCCACGCAGGGTCTTGCACTGCCCATTGCTCATTTTAAGATAGGACTGCCAAGTGGGGGCGGGTAAACCCCCACTTTGGAGGCCTGATTTCCGCCGCCGTGGAATTGGGCCCTGGGGGGAACTCTGCCCCCCGTAGCGCAGTGTGGCTTCGTCACCAGAGGTGACGCAACCACGTTGATCACGTTGGGGGCGTGGACCTGATCGTCGGAGGGAAAACTCTATGGTTTTCCCTCCGACGATTGGGGCCACGGTCTCAACGTAATCGGTGTCGCGCGTCACTTTCGGTGACGTGCTGGCAGCACGCGTGCGCTTTGCGCGCATACGCACAGATCCAGGGACAGCTCCCGGAGCCCGGCAAGGCTCCCCCACCAGTAAGTACTTTACACTTGGCAACCCTATTTTAAGATTACAGCAGGTATATCCTACTCAGGATGTGAACTGCTCTGCTTAGTAGGGGGAAAAATTTGAGGGAACATCGAGTGTGAGACAGGATAAGAAGCTCAGCATGACATGTCTTTTACAGATGCTAATTAGTTCTGTTTATCATGTCTCAGACTGCACCTTCCTTGATTTGATTAGGTCTGATTTTATGTTTATCCTACTTTGTCCATCTGTCTATGGCTGAGAGTGGTCTTCATGCATTCTAAATTGACTGAATTATCTTTGATTGGTAACTGTTTCTAACAGGATTCCCTTTGTAACATCTGCCCACTACCACTTTTCTGTTGCTTGAAACATTAAATATATCCACTCTGTTTATCTAATGAATATAATATTCTGTTCAGCCTTTGACTCACAACACTATGCTGAAAACAACATCTGCCCACTATCACTTTTCTGTTTCTTGAAACATTAAATATATCCACTCTGTTCATCTAATAAAAATAATATTCTGTTCATCGCATGAAGTGAGCCTTTGACTCACAACACTATGCTGAAAAACTTTTGAGAGTCTTTGAAGTGCTCTTGGATTTCTGCTTGACTTTGCTGCAACAGACTTAGTACCATCCTAGGCAGTCAATGGCATTTTATTTATTTATATATTTTATACCCTGCTCTCCCCACCGAAGGAGGCATAGGTGGCTTAGAGGGGTGCAGCTTGGTTTAGGGTGATGCTGTAACACAGCTACCCCTCTGGAATTTGTGACAAATGAAACATCTTTTCAAAAAGTCTCCATCTTTTTAAGCCTTCTTTCTTGGCTTTCTTTTTTCTCAGCGGAGATTATCCTAAACCAGGGGTCCCCGACGTGGCACGTGTAGGCACTCTGGTGGCTGCTGACACCTTATGTGGTGCCTGCCAAGTGTTTTCAGAAAGTGTGTTAGACCAGGTGTGGCTCTTGTGCAGCACAGCTGCTGACTGAATCCACAGGTTGCTAACCTCCAGGTAGCACCTGGAGATCTCCCAGTATTACAATTGATCTCCAGACAACCAATATCAGTTCCCCTGGAGCAAATGGCTGTTTTGGAGGGTGGCCTCTATCGCATTATGCCTGCTGAGGTCCCTCCTGAGGCTCCACCCCCAAATCTCCAGGTATTTCCCAATGAAGAGCTGGCAGCCCTATTGAACACTAAAGATTTGATTGGCTCTGCAGATTAAAATGAGATTGTCTTGGTGCTACTGCCACTACAGGGTTGGTTTTTAGTCTCTCGTTCATCTTTTAAACATTACCCCTAATTCTCTGCACTTGGACTTTCTCTGGGTGTGGTGCCACATCCTGCGGCAGCCATTTTGTGGTTGACTTCACCTTTTGTGAATTTTGTGGTTGTACCCACCACGCTGTGTCAAATGGCAAAGGTTCCCACAGGCTCAAAAAGGTTGGGGGCCCCTATGATGTCCTTCAGGGTTTTAAAAGCAAGGGCCAGGGATCAGTGGAAAAATACAAAGCCTGCTCTGTCCTTTGTGATTTTTTGGAAATCTGCAGAGAATAGTACTTTTTGGCCTACTTCCCTCTGCTCAAAGAAGAAGATGGATGTCTGTGAGAGCTCTGTTTGGAATTTTCCTTTATAATGTGACTTGATGCTATAATTATATCAGACTTAGACATGTAAAGAGAGAGAGGGTTGTGTAATCAAGCTTTAATGGGTAACCCTGTCCTGAGCTGACTTATCATTTGTCTGTATCCTACTTCTGCCAATCCTTGAGATATCTTTCACTCTTAAAAAAAATCTACATACCATTCTAGTTCCTTCGTGATACAGTTCAAGACCAGCAGTCAATAATTTCTTTAATACTTCAGTTGTAAGGACACAAAAAGCTTTGACCTGAGATGCTGGGCTTTGGTAGCGCCAGGCTGAGAGATTAACAGAAATACATGACCAACAAGTGGTTTAGACAAGTGTAAAGGTTTCTCATGGTTCCACATAATGATGAGATCAGTGGCTTTCTTGAGCCATTACAAATCTGTTTTATCTGTTTATATATCCATACATTTCTTTTTATCAAAGGCTGTTTGCTCAGTCTGTTTCAGTCTTGAGTACAACAATTTTCCTTCAGCGCCCCCAAAGCTAGCCAACAGCCTGGGGAAAAAGTGTCCTGTCCCTTTAACAGAGGTTTGATATGTGGAAATGGGCAGGTGAAGATCCTCATGGCATGGAGGCAAACAACACCACATTAAGTCACTATTGAAGGGACAGGACTTTTCATGTTGTTAATAACCCTCTGAAAAGCTCAGTCATTTGTTTTGCATTACAATGCATTATGTGCTGCAATTAGGGTTCCCAAGTACTTACCACGATTCGGCGGGGGACACATGCTCCCTAGCCAGAACATTCCTCCCTGTAACACACCATGCCATTGCCAGGAAGTGACGCTGGGCGATGCTTTGATAATGGGGCTGAAAATTCAATGGTACCATCGAGTTTCCAGCCCCATTGCCAGAGTGTTGCCCGGTGTCACTTCCTGGCGATGGCATGGTGCGGTGCATCTGTTGTCCACGTGGGAATGGTCCTGGGAAGACGTATGTGTCCCCCACCAAATCACGGTAAGCACTTGGTAAGCCTGGCTGCAATGAGCCACAGACTTTAGAAAGAACATTCAAAGAACACAAGAGTCACATTCCATGTATCAGGCAGCTATCTGAACCTCATATAAACTTTGTCCTCTTGAAAACAGAAATAAAGGGCATCTGTAGGTATCAGATCCCTCACTTTGGCACATGCCCATATTTATTAACAAGGTTGCTTGATTACTATTCTCAACTAACTATCCTGGAATTTCTTTGCCCCCTCCCCCAGGTCACCTTAAAGGTTGAATCTGGAAACAACCACACTTCAAACCAGAGACTCCTTAAGCAGAAAAACAGAAATTATTTTAACATGCACGGGTCCAAGACCACCAGGCTCAAGGACCCCTACTAGAGTTTACACATTACATTTATAGAAGCAGGAAAAATGACCTTTTGGCAGGCAAACATATAATCGGTTAAGAACTTGGTGGCCCGATAGGTCTGTGCTGTTGCTACAGTTGTATGTGACTTGCCAGACTTAACTTAAACATAACAGGGGATTTAAAAAAAACTTGAATATATAAACAGAATATATAGGCATGCCCAAACATGCTGATTTTAATGTGATTTATACTAGGAATAACTAGGTTTGCCAACAGGCCTGGAAAAATATCTCTTTAACAGTAGCTGAATAATATGCAGAGATGGGCAGCTGAGGTTTTTAATGGCATGCAGGGAAATAACATCTTGCCTTGAGCAATGATGAGGTAACAAATATTTTAATAAAACAAATTAGCTAATAAATCCCATTTAGCCTGAATTAAAGGGATAGAACATTTTCCTCCAGGCCTATTGGCAGCCAAACATGTACCTCAAGCCCCACCAGATGCCCTCACAAAGAGTTTCTTCTCCTATTTGCAGTGAAGCAGCTTTGGGAAGATGCTTAACTCTTTCACTGCCACCTGTTCCCCACCCCAACTGGCTTCTAGACCCATGCTGCCATGGCAAACCATCACTGGATCCCCGTGCTCTTCTCCCCTCACACATGACATTCTCGTTAAAAATAAGCTTTTCTTCTAGGTGTCTGCATATTTTTAACATAGAGGTAAAATGATGAGGAAAGTCTGCTGAATCTGTGCTAGTCATACAGTTTTTGAAGGCATCGGAGCCCAGCCAGAAAAAAAAACCTGGCAACCCTAAACATTTTGTAGAATGTTTGTTTAAATAGCCATTAGGAATAATGTCTGTTTTATGAAATATAAATACTAGTGCTTAGAGCAGGGGTCCCCAGTCTTTTTGCATCTGTGGACACCTTTAGAATTCTGACATAGGGTAGTAGGGACTGGGCACAGCCACAAAATGGCTACTGCAGGAGGTGTAGCCAGCCACAAAATGGCTGCCACAGCTTTAATCAAACAGTACATATCTCTGTACTTTAGTGGTAGCTGTTGCCAAAGCAACATCTTTAAAAATCTGCACAGCCAATCAGAAGCCTTGCTGGGCAAAAGCCCCTCCTGGCCCTGCCCACTTTCTGAAAACATTTGGTGGGGGGCCAGAAAAGGTGTCAGTGGGTGCCATGACACCAATGGGCACGACATTGGGGACCCCTGGCTTATAGGAACATAGATGTAGGAGTCAAATCTAGACAGGACATAATATTAAGTACAGACTACACAAGTTATTCTGATAGATTTGCCAACAGGCTTGGGGGAAATGTCCTGTCCCTTTAATAAAGTCTTAATGTGTGGAAGTGGGCAGTTGAAACTTTTTGTGGCAGGGAGATAAACAGCATCACCTGGTAAATAACACTGCATTACACCTCTGTTAGAGAGACAGAAGATTCTTCTCTAGGCCTGTTGACTACTAGTAAGTGAAACACTTTAGTCAGCTTTGAGAGTTAAAGGTGCAAAGTCCTTGACTACCAAAAGAATTCTGGATCATATGCACTGGGAGTTTTGTGCTTTCCAGGCATATGTTCCTAAATCTGTCTGAGATCATAATACTCTCAGAGAAGGGACCATTCCCGCCCCCCATTATTTTCTTGGTTTAAGAACATAAGAGAAGCCAATGTTGGATCAGGCCAATGGCCCATCCAGTCCAACACTCTGTCACACAGTGGCCAAAAATACCAGGGGCCATCAGGAGGTCCAGCAGTGCGGCATAGCCCACAGCTTCATTGAACTGCGCAAGCCCCCTCGCCATGACAAGGCAGTGATCCATGAGGGGGATCCTATCTATACCTTGTGTCTAATAGCCACTGATGGACCTCTGCTCCATATGTTTATCTAATTCCCTCTTGAAGCCATCCATGCTTGTAGCCGCCATCACGTCCTGTGGCAGTGAATTCCACGCATTAATCACTCTTTGTTTAAAACAGACCAGGGGAGCCATTATTTGCCCCATGGGAAACTTACATGAAATAATGGCTACATATATGTCTCCCCCCCAAAAAAGGCCTGTGTGCAGTGTTCCCTCTAAGCTGAGTCAGTGTGAGCTAGCTCACAGTTTTTTAGCCTCCGGCTCACACATTTTTGTCTTCGTTCAGGAAGGATGGCTCCAGAGCAAACTAATTTATGCAGTAGCCCAATCGCTCGCTCACAACTTTAATGCCAGTAGCTCACAAAGCAGAATTTTTGCTCACAAGACTCCACAGCTTAGAGGGAACATTGCCTGTGTGTTCCTGGAAAATACTGAACTCCCAATTTACATGTGATCCAAGCCCTCAGGGCAGCCATGAGGCCTTTGTAATCTGTGAAGTTGCCCTTATTGTTTCTCCCCCAGATGCCCAAGGACCTGTCATTCTCTGAGAGAATCAGAGATATCTGACACAGAAATCTCAGCACTCGCACAATTACAGACTTCTTTGCTAGCAGCCGTGACAATTAAACTGCCTTAAGGATCTGTAGTTTTGTCTCTAATCCATAGTTTTATTTTCTGACCTGTAATTTCCCCTCTGTACTTTGAAATACGTGCCTCCTCTCGCAAACTGCAATTTCAGCCAAAGGCAACATTCTGTTATTAAGCAATGAAAATGTTACACAATTGGCTCAAAACAGACAACTTCTGCATTTGCCTTCAGTGTTAATTTTAGTTATCTAAAATAATAAAAAGATTTCAAAACTGCAGCAATCTGCCTTGTGAAACAAATATTTCAGTGTCCAAGAGTAGATGTGGCCAGGCAGAACACCTCGGTGAAACTCTTCCAAAGTGGCATGACCTTGATTTCAGCCAATGCAACGTCCTACTGGAATTATTTACAGCAGGCGGACCTTTTACATGGTGTCTTACATTGAGCAAAAATTGATGAGATATTTCAGGGGATTCATGTTCCTGAGACTCCATGGGAGGAGGACCTTCTTCCATGATGTCACAGTACATATGAGCATCTACTCTGCTTGCAGAGGGCTTCAGGTTTGATCCCCAGCATTTCCAGTTAAAAGAAGCAGTAATAGGCTTCTTGAGACTTCAGAAAGCTTCTGCCAATCAGAGTAGAGAAGACTGACATGTCAGTGGTCTACTTCAGTATAAGGCAGCTTCATATACGTAAACTGCAGTTTGGAGCATGCATATTACTCCCATTCTGCAGTCACTCCGTTGTTGTTGTTGTTCAGTTGCACAGTCGAGTCTGACTCTTCGTGACCCCATGGACAGATCACGCCAGTACTTCCTGTCTTCCGCTGTCCTCTGAAGTTTGCTCAATTTTGAAGTGTAGTGGGTTAGACGCATGTAGAAACCACTGAGACCGATGTAGTGATCAGCATGGTTTACTGGTACACAACAAAGACAAAGACTAATGGCCAGCTGGCCAACTATATACACACCTGGGGACACACCCCTAGGTCCCGTTGGTGGGTTTAAATCTCCCGCCACGGTCCTATACATATGAGCATCTACTCTGCTTGCAGAGGGCTTCAGGTTTGATCCCCAGCATTTCCAGTTAAAAGAAGCAGTAAGAGGCTGATGTGAAAGACCTCTTCTTGAGACTTCAGAAAGCTTCTGCCAGTCAGAGTAGAGAAGACTGACACTGACATGTCAGTGGTCTACTTCAGTATAAGGCAGCTTCATATACGTAAACTGCAGTTTGGAGCATGCATATTACTCCCATTCTGCAGTCACTCCGTTGTTGTTGTTGTTCAGTTGCACAGTCGAGTCCACCTCTTCGTGACCCCATGGACCAGATCACGCCAGGCCTTCCTGTCTTACACCGTCCTCTGAAGTTTGCTCAATTTTGAAGTGTAGTGGGTTAGACGCATGTAGAAACCACTGAGACCGATGTAGTGATCAGCATGGTTTACTGGTACACAACAAAGACAAAGACTAATGGCCAGCTGGCCAACTATATACATACCTGGGGACGCCCCCCTAGGTCCCGTTGGTGGGTTTAAATCTCCCGCAATGGTCCTATTGGTTCCTCAGTGGAGAGACTAGGAGCCTAGTCCCCATTGTTCTTACAGAGTCAAGCTCTTGGGTATTTGGTGGGCCCTGGTGGCGGTCAGCGGACATAACATCCCTCCCCCCATAGTTCGGACCCACCCTAGGTCACATAGTCCTTTAAGTACGACATGGACTGCCGTTCTCTAGTGGACCGTCGGGGGGCTGGTACTGGGACCTCCAAGGGCCTATCCGCTGTGCTGGGATGTGCTGGTGGTGCAGACACCTCTGGCGCAGAAGCATTGGTTGTCGGGCCCTCCTCGGCAGGCGCTGGGGTGACTGGGGCAAAGTTCTGATGCTCTTCCGTGGGGAGGTCCTGCGCTGGGGCATCTGGGGGCTCACCTCTGGGGTTGCCCATTGTTCAGGAACCTCCGTGCTTGGGTGTTCTGGGAGCATGCGCCGACGGAGTTGGTCTATGTGCCTCCACAGGACCTGCCCACATTCTGTTGACATGTCGTACGTGACGGTGCTGGTGGGACGAATGATGCGGCCGGTGATCCATTCTGGGCCTCTTCCGAAGTTTCTGGCGAAGACGGGGTCCTCTGGGAAGAACCCGTGAGGCGCTTCCTGCTGCTCTGAGGAGTTCCATGGCTCGGGAGCCTGATCAGGGTGTAGGCGGTCCAGGAGGATTGTTGGTCTCCGACCCATGAGGAGTTCTGCAGGGCAGCGTCCACTTATGGGGTTTGGCATTGTTCGTTGCGCTAAGAGGAAATGGGCGATGTGAAATTCCCAGTCTCCCTCCATCAGGTGTCTTAACGCTTTCTTCGCCGTCCAGACCATGTGTTCCACTTGGCCGTTAGTAGCGGGGTGGAATGGCGCCGACCTGATGTGTTTGATCAGGTTGTTGCTGAGAAACTGCTGGAATTCTCTGATGTAAACACCGTCCCGTTGTCCCAGACGATGGTGTCTGGCAGCCCGTGGGTGGCGAAGATCTTTCGGAGGGCGCGGATGGTGGCCTTTGTGGATGTCGCGGAGACGGGGCTTATCTCCAGCCACTTTGAGTAGGAATCCACAGTCACAAGGAATAACAGTCCATGAAATGGTCCGGCGAAGTCTATGTGGAGCCGGGACGACGGGGTTCGTGTGGATTCCCATGACTGGGACGGTGCGCCCAGTGGGCTGGGTCGGACAGCTTGGCAGGTCGGGCAATGTTTCACCAATGCCTCTACCACTGCATCGATGCCTGGCCACCAGACGTAGTTCTGGGCAAGGCCTTTCATCCTAACAATGCCCGTGTGCGCTTCGTGAAGGGCCTGGAGCACCTTTTGTTGGAGGGTGCTGGGGACCACGACCCTGTCTCCCCACAGCAGGCAGCCTTTGTGCGCTGACAACTCCTCCCGGTGGGCTGTAAGCACCGTGAACTCGGGGCCCTCTATCTTCGCAGGCCACCCCCTCACCACCCAGGCCAGAACCCGGGATATTCCATGGGGAGAGGACTTGTGGCGTCCAGCGATCGGGCGCGAAAAGACCGAGGAGCGGGCGGTGGTCTGTGGCAATGGTGAACGGCCGGCCGTAGACGAAGTCATGGAACTTCTTGACCCCGGACACTATGGCTAGTCCTTCCCGATCTATCTGGGCGTAGTTCTGCTCAGCTGCAGATAAGGTACGTGAGTAATATGCGACCGGGACCTCCCGCCCATCTGGGAGACGCTGCGCCAGCACGGCGCTGATGCCGTAGGGTGAGGCATTGCATGCCAAAACTACCGGTAGCGCCTCATCGAAGTGGGCCAGGACCAAGTTGGAGATCAACAGTTCTTTGACATTCCGGAACATGGCAGCTTAGTGGGGCCCCCACACCCAAGGGGCCTGCTTGTCTAGCAAGCGATGGAGGGGCTCCGCTACCGCCGCCTTGTGGGGAAGAAAGGCGTGGTAGAAATTGAGGATCCCTAAAAATGCCTGTCATTCGGATTTAGACTTTGGGGGTGGGGCTTCCACGATCGCCTTTACTTTGTCTTGGGTCGGGTGTAGGCCCTCAGCATCCATCGTGAACCCCAGAAAGTCTACTGATGGCACCCTTAGCCGACACTTCTCTAGTTTGACTTTGAGTCCAGCGTCCTGGAAATAGTGGAGAACAGTGCAGAGGCGGTCTGCGAAGTCGGCCAGTGTGGCAGCGGCAATCATCACATCATCAAAAAACAGGGTGACGCTGGGTATTCCTTTGAGCAGAGAATCCATCAGTTGTTGGAACAACCCCGGTGCCACACTCACCCCGAATTGCAGTCTCTTGACACGGAATGCCCCCCTGGGCCATATGGGTAGGGCGGGATATAAATCCCAAGAATAAATAAAGAAATAAATAAATAGTTCGCGCCTCTGCAGTCGCCTCATCAACCGGCAACTGCTGATAAGCCTGGGCAAGATCAAGTGATCTTGTCCCCCCCCCCCAAGGTGGCCAGTACATGGCTAACTACAGGTACCGGGTATGCGTGGTCCTGTAGCGCCATATTCAGCGTACGTTTGTAGTCTGCGCAGATGCGGACTGCCCCATTTCGCTTTTCTACCACTACTATGGGGGTCTCCCATGCTGCGTAGGAGACTGGTTCCAGGATGCCTTGGGCTACTAGGCAGTCCAGTTCCGTGTTGATTTTAGGCTTGACCGCCAACGGAACCGTCCTGGCATGCATTCGGATCGGGGCCACCTTGGGGTCTAGATGCAGGGACACCGGAGGGCCCGTATAGTGGCCCACAGAGTCATCGAAGACAGCATGAAACTCCCGGCATATCCCCTGGAAATTCTGGGTTGTACACCCCTCGACCGAAATCCCCAGGGGCTCAAACCAGGCACGACCCAGCAAGCTTACCAGGTCGCCCTCTACCACAATCAAGTCCAAAGGGCTCTTGAATTTCCCATATTGTACTCAAAAAGTCCCGACCCCCTTAATCGGCACCCAGTTTCGCTGAAAGTCCATGAGTGTCACCGGAGATGGGCGCAAGCGGGGTCCCCCCTTTGGGCATAAGTGCTTAAGCGTCGCCTCAGAGATGATTGAGGCTGCGGAACCAGCGTCTATCTCCATAAGGCATGGGGACCCCTCAATTGTTACAGTGGCTAGGATTTTCGGGGTGGGCAATTTGCCTGGGAGTTGCAGTACCTTTTCCGCTGTATGTGTGAGGTGGTAGAGGTCCTCAGCCACTGCGTTGTCCTCGAAGTGGGCCTACGCTCTGTGACGTGGTGGCTGAGTTCGGTTGGTTGCTTTGGAGCGACATACCCGGGTGATGTGGCCGGTGCACCCGCAGTTCCGACAGTTGGCATCTTCGAACCTGCACATTTTCCTGTTGTGCCTGTCTCCACAGCTGCCACACTCTGGGGCTGCTGAGCCGGGATGCTTGCGGGCGGAGCTCGCGTTCACGGCTGGGGTGCGGTGCGGTGCTTGCGTGAGGTGGACCTCCGCGCCGTCGGGGTCGGCCGGCATGGTGATGGCAGCCTTGTGCGTTGTGGAGACTGCTGGGTGGGACCTTTCCCATGCAGTGGCAGTGGCAATGGCTGACGTAATGTTGACCGGCTCCCCTTTCATTACGTGCCACCGCAGTTTCACCTCCCGTAGTCCTGTGACGAAACGGTCTCAAAGGGCCATATCCAAGTGATTCCCGAATCTGCACTCGGAGGCCAAGTGGTGGAGCTCGGCAAGGAACTCTGCGGCAGTTTCGTGGGCTTGCTGACTCCCCTGGTGGAACACCACATGTCACATCATCTCCGAAGGCTTCAGTGTGTAGTGGTTCTGGACGGCCGTGACGATTTTATCGAAGGTGCAGGCTTCAAGCTTCTTAGGGGAGAGGAGGTGCTGGGCCAGTTCTACGATGGCAGGTCCGCACGACCTGAGTAGGAGGCCCTTCTTCCTGGCCTCATCCATCACCTGGTAGAAAATCAGGACTTGTTTCAGGCCAGTGATCCAGGCTCCCCATTGCTGTGGACGGGTTGTATCGAAGGGCGGTACCAGCCGTGATCCCGGAGCAATGGCCATTGTGCTGGTCGGTTGTGGCCGCGGCTGGGAAGCGGCTTGCTCACCCTTGTTGCTCATAGTTTGGAGGAGAGTAGGTAGCGGTGCGTTGTCTTCCCTCGACGAGTCCCGACAGCCCGGCTGGATTGCTCAGCGGGATCCCACCTTCGTCGCCATTGAAGTGTAGTGGGTTAGACGCATGTAGAAACCACTGAGACTGATGTAGTGATCAGTATGGTTTACTGGTACATAACAAAGACAAAGACTAATGGCCAGCTGGCCAACTATATACACACCTGGGGACACACCCCTAGGTCCCGTTGGTGGGTTTAAATCTCCCACCAGGGTCCTATTGGTTCCCCAGTGGAGACACTAGGAGCCTAAGTCCCCATTGTTCTTACAGAGACAAGCTCTTGGGTATTCACTGGCCCCTGGTGGCGGTCAGCGGACATTACAAATTTCATGTTCATTGTATCTATGACACTGTCTAACCATCTCATCCTTTGCCGTCCCCGTCTTCTTTGACCTTCAATCTTTTCCAGCATCAGGGTCTTCTCCAGTGAGTGCTCCCTTCTCATTTGGTGGCCAAAGTATTTGAGCTTCAGTTTCATTATCTGGCCTTCCAGGGAACAGACAGGGTTGATTTCTTTTAGGATTGACTGATTTGATCTTCTTGCAGTCCAAGGGACTCTCAAGAGTCTTCTCCAGCACCATAGTTCAAAAGAATCTATTCTTCGGCGCTCGGCCTTCCTTATAGTCCAACTCTCTGTTGGCTGCTCAGCAATTACCAGGTCAATTCAAGGTATTGGATATCACATAAAAAGCCTTGGTCTTTCATATCTCCAGAGTCACCTCTTTGCCTGTGCTGTGCCATGGCAGCTCCGGTCATCTGAGCAGGGACTTCTGCAGGTGTCCCCTCTGCAAATGGGCAAAATAAAGAGCTGTCTCTCTATATATGCACATTCTCTATTGTGTTCAGGATTAAAAAATATGTGCCTTTTTGTAGTAATCTAGAGATGGGAGGTGATGTGGCACTGAAACCTCAATTCCATTATACATTTAGTTAATTTCCATGTTATTTTTGTTTACTGTTTTAAGTGGTGAATTAGTACTGCTATTCAGTGTGATATTACCAGGTCTCACTAAGGTTGCCAGTGAACTGGAGGGAAAGTCCTATTATTTTAACAGAGGCTTGATGTGTGGAAATGGGCAGGTGAAGCTCTTCATGGCATTGAGGCAAGTAGGATAATCTGGTAAACAACAATCCATTAAAACTCTGTTAAAACAGGGTTTTTTTATCCAAGCTTTTAGCATTCCTAGGTCTCACTAGGATCTGCCCACCAAAAGTCCCAGGCTTTGAGATACTGGGGAACTGGTGAGCAGCCCGATGTTAAAATGCTCAAGACTGGCAGAGAAGGAAAGGGCTTGGGCTCATACCAACTAACACATCAAAGTAGCAACTAGGATTATGGTTCAGTTTCTGCCAGGGCAGCAACACAACACTTATATTGTACTAGGAATAAGGCCCGTTGTGGAAATAAATACAATGAGATCTAGAAAGAGGGTCTGGGAGAGTGCCCCGACTTTGAGCGACTTTCGTGCCATGTCCGGGGCTCAGCAAGAGGCGCGGGCGTAGCGGGCGTGGCTGCACGGCATGGAGGCTGAGTGGCTGATGCCGCTGGTTGACCTCGGCGAGATGGGCCACATGGGGTGGCTGGTTCCGGAGCTGGCCGAGTGCCTCCCACATGGTGCCAACCTGCTCCAGTTCCTCGGGGTCAAGGAAGTGTGTGCCTACTTCGGCGGCTCCCTCCAGAGTGAGGGTGAAACGTGGGCCACCGGCTGTATGGGCGGGACTCAGGCCACACAGCCAAGGGATTGGCAGGCGGTCGGAGGGGCAGATCAGGCGACCAACTGATTTTGCCGCACATCGAATCTTGCCACCCCTAGTGACAAATATATATAAGGAGAGATGACCTGTGGCTCCTCTCCTCAGTGGCTGCCAGTGAGTGCCTAGGCTCTTCTCCTCACTTTTTTTTAACCTGTCACTTGAAGTAGACTGATTACTAGCTAGCTCATTACATTAAAAAATAAAACTCTTGAAGACTTAAAAAATCCCCCCCAAAACTCAAGTTGCCTTTAGAAGATTTCCCACTGGTACTCCTGGTAATATCACTTTTTTTTTTTTTTAAAGAGGTTTTAGTTGAAGTTTGATTGAAGTATTTGTAAAGTATCTTGAATTTAGTATGTAAATATGACTAGTATTTATAACTATAGTATGTCCCTTAGGACATCTGCTTTCTACCATATCTCTTTGTATATCTACTTAAAGTAGGGGAGTTTGGAAGGCTTTTCTTTAAGATTTGGGGCTTAGCCTGATCTATCGTTTGCTAGTGTTTGTTTGTTTGTGAAGTTGGGACCGCAATCTCTTTAAGCCATATGTGCATGACCCTTTGGGGATAACCCAGCCTGCCTTGCTTCTTGAATTACTCACTCCAGTTGAGGGGATGACTTTTGGTCTGCTTGACTTCCCACCTAGTAACCTTTCGCCCACTAAAGCTGTTTGTCCTACGAGGCTGAATTGGTTCCTTATTCTCAGTTCCTTATTCATTCCTTATTTGTGACTTATTCATGAATTCATTTAAAATCACTGAGGAGAGTTTGAAAGCTCTGAACCCCAAAATAAGATTTGGACCCCCAAACTTCATACTCCCCAATGTTTAGCGAACTCCCCCCTTCGAGGGGACATATGCTGTGTCCTAGTCCAAAGTGTGGTTCTTGCGTCAGCTACTCCAAAGTGAGGCGCCCCCAGGACAGTCACACAGGCAGATACTGGGGCCAAGCTGTACCCCAAAATAATCTTTGGACCACCCAAAAGGACTCATCCCCATTCTCTGGAGACTGTCCCCTGCAAGATGACATACAGTGATGCCCAGTCCAAACACTCGTTCCGGAACCACAGGCTTCCATTTCAGTTGCACGCAAGAACCCCGTATTTTAAAAAAAGATTTGAATAAGGAACTGGTTTGACTGTTTGCCCACTACATCCCGGAATAAGGTTTGGACTGCCACATCTCATACATCTCCATGTTCAGTGAACTCTCCCTTTCAAGGAGACATATGCTGTGTCCTGGTCCAAAGCACTGCACCCCAAAACAATCTTTGGACCACCCCAACTGAAACATCCCCACGCTCTGAAGACTGTCCCCTGCAAGATGATATACAGTGAAGCCCGGTCCAAACACTGGTTCTGGTGCTATGAGCTTCTATTTAAAGTGCCTTCAAAGGCCTGTATTTCAAAGAAGATTTGAATAAGGAAGTGCCCTCTGTACCCAAAATGAGGTTTAGACCTACAC
>NW_015164261.1:76817-83503 GCF_001447785.1 Gekko japonicus
ATCCATTGGTTCTTGGCCAAATGGTCCAATTTCAGCTCTGCATATACAGTTTGGTTCTTAGTTGCCCCTCCTGATGGCTGTCACCACCAACTTTTTTCCTGTAAGTAGCCCTTGAGATTTTGTTCCAATTTCTTTGCACATGAAACCTTGTACTTGGAATAAAACTTGGTTGGTCTTAAAGGTGCCACTGGACTCACTTTGTTCTGCTGCTTCAGACCAACACGGCTACCCACCTGAATTGATCTCAAAGGTCCTAGTGTGGAAAGGTGCTTAGTGACTGGAGACTAAGCCACATGAGACTGGTGCTTTTATAAAGCTAGAAAGAATGGTCCTGACTTTGAGGACAACATCATAAATGCATTCTTACAGCACTATACTTTGCTACAGAAAGAAAGATATTGGGAGACCAATTCTACTTGGTCAAGGAAAGCATTTCTATAAATCAACGATGATGTCACAATTCAGTAAAGAGCCACCCATATATATGAAAATGCGCATTCAGTATGCTCCTGAAATAGGTCCGAAAAAGTAATCCTACCTCAAACAGCCCATGTGGGTTATGTTAAGTATGTTGTTTCAGCGCCAAAAGCATCCCATGGACACTTGCACCAGTTGGCATACAGATAATAAAGAAGTTAGCAACAGATGTGAGAATCAAGTTTGAGTCCAGTGGCCTCTGCAAGACCCACAAAGTTTAATTTCTAGGTATAAGTAAGAACAGAATGACTTAGCGTGTGTAGTGAGATAAGAAGCCAATATCTCTGTTAAGCCCTGGGGGTTCCATTGTCCTGAGTGTTGCAATAACTTGCAATTCAGCAATCTCCCTTTCCAGTCTCTTTCTGAAATTCCTTGGAAATAAAACAGCTACTTTGACGTCCCCCACTGAGTCCCCTGGGAGTTTGACATGTTCTCCTACAGGTCTCTCAGTTTTGTGGCTCTTGAGGTCAGATTTGTATCTATTTATCCTTTGGTGTAAGGTTTGACCTGTTTCTCCTATGTAGAGAACTGTTCCATCTCTTGGTGGGAGGGGGGTGTTCTCCATGGGGGTTCCGATCGCCCGTCTTGGACTTCCCTCATACCGAGGCGGTCGTGGCCTTTGGCATCCCAGGAACTCATTCCATGGTGCACTCTGCCCTCCAAGGCACGTTGTGGGTCCGGGACGGTATGCACCAGTCCCACAGCTGCTGCCTCGGAGGCCGCAGAGGAGCCCGCAGTGAGACATTAGGATTGTTTCGGGTTAGGTTTAGGCATTTAGGGTTAGGGTTATTAGGGTTAGGATTGTTTGGGTTAGGTTTAGGCATTTAGGGTTAGGGTTATTAGGGTTAGGATTGTTTGGGTTAGGTTTAGGCATTTGGGGAGAACTGTTCGGTGATGTTAGTATGAAATGCCACAACTAGTCATAAGAATATAAGAACATAAGAGAAGCCAATGTTGGATCAGGCCAAAGGCCCATCCAGTCCAACACTCTACCACACAGTAGCCAAACATACCAGGTGCCATCAGGAGGTCCACCAGTGGGGCCAGGACACTAGAAGCCCTCCCACCATCAATTTATACAGGAGCATTATGATACTGACTGATTTGTTTTCAATTCCCTTCCTAATAACCCCCAGCATAGCGTTGGCCTTTTTTAATTGCAGTTGCACACTGTCTTGACATTTTCAGTGAGTTATCTACTAGGACTCCAAGATCTCTCTTTTGGTCAATCTCTTGGTTAGTCCCTTGGTCTTTTATGGTGAGGTTCAGTAGGCCAGAAAAAATCTGTCAGGGATAAATTAGGTTTCATCATGCTTACTTTGGAGGGGGCTGAACTGGCTTATCTTTAGTGTACTCTAAAGAAAGCACCCCCCCGAGATTATATAGTCCAATTCTGTAGCATTATCTCTAGATTGTGGTGCATTTGTACGGAGTGTGTGAACTGGAGGGCTTGATCTGCCACGACTTGATCCTGTTTGAGTGTGATGCTGTACAAGTCATATCTTTTTGCCCTTTTGACCAGTGCCCTGGAGAACATTCTCTGTATTGTGGAAGTTCTTTTTCGTGGGTTTCAGCCATACCACTGTATCTGGCCTAACTAATTAGGACCCATTTAAGCATCCCAAGAAGAAAGATATGACAGCTAGTGCTATTCTAACTTCCTTCAGTTTGCATTACCAAAAGTACAGGCTTACCAGCTGGGTTATAACTTGGATTAAACCAGGGTTGCTAACCTCCAAGTAGTGGCTGGAGATCTCCTGCTGTTACAACTGATCTCCAGGTGACAGAGATCAATTCACCTGGAGAAAATCACTGCTTTGGAAGGTGGGTTCTATAGCATTATACCACTCCCCTCCCCAAACCCTCTGTAGGCTCCACCCCCAAAATCTCTAGGTATTTCCCAACCCAGAGCTGGCAACCCTAGATTAAACTGTTATGGTTTTGTGTTTGGGTCGTGTGCTCTTCAACATCTTTTTTCAGAACTCTGGCAGATTCCTTTCTTTTGCCAAATGGTCACGAGTTGGAGAACAGCCATAACTCAAGGTCATCCAGGGATGTTGATGGGCAGTAGATTCAGAATGGACAAAAGAAAATATTTCTGTACTCAATGAACCATTAAAATGTGGAATTCTCTGCCGGATGTCTTTAAAAGGCATAGATGTCTTTAAAAGGAGATTAGACAGATTCATGGAAAGGGACCAACTCTGTCAGAAGATGCTATAGTAAACCTCTGAATACCAAAGCCAGGATGCAACAGCAGGGGAAGGCTTCTGCATCTATGACCTGTTTTTGGCTCTCCAGAGTAAGTGGTTGGACACTGTGTCAGACAGGATATTGGACTAAATGAGCCACTGGTCTGACCCACCAAGGGTCTTCTTATGTTTTTATGCTTTGCAGGCATGCATAAGGACCCACCAACCCACCCCTACCATCTTTGCCTAAAAAGGATCTCAGGCAGCAGGTCTGGGAAAAACTCTTGCTAGGGTCTCTGGAAAACGATTGCCAATCATAGTACATAACACTGCGCTAGAGGGACTGGAGGTCTGACCAGGTATAAAGCAGCTTAATATCTTGGAATGTCACCGAGTGATGAGCCTGGTTGACTATAATGGTCCCAGCATGTGATCTGAAGATCTTGCTGAAGCTAAGCAGGTCTGGGTCTGATCAGAGACTGCTTTCACTTGGATGATTTGCTCTGCCTTACCTCCAAACTGGAGCATTTTTTAATATTATCCACATGACATTGTTTTGTAATCTTTCCCAACCTGTTTTGGCATGTTCTTTCCATAAAGATAGAACAAATTTAGAGTCCAGTGGCACCTTTAAGACCAACAAAGGTTTATTCAAGGTATGAGCTTTCATGTGCAAGGCACACTTTTTCAAATACATTGGAATGGTAGATGAGGTTCTAAACGTATAGAAGGGATTTAACAGCAAATTAACATGATTATGTTATTCATACCTTGAATAAACCTTTGCTGGACTCTAAATTTCATCTGCTGCTTCAGACCAACACAGCTGACCATCTGGATCTATTTCCAGAAAGATGATAGTCAAAGCAGGTTTGCCTACCATATAGGGTTGCCAAGTCGAAATTTCTCTTTACTGGGGGACTCCCGTGCCGCAGAAGTGACATGACGATGCCGGGCACGCTGGGGGCGGGGCCACGACCATCCGAGGGAAAACCCCCATTTGAAACTTCTCACCCACATTTCCCGCAGTATCCAGTTTCCTCGAACATGATACTAGTGAGCTGTCTCTGACTTTTAAAAATATTAGTAGCCATATCAGTAGTCATCATAAATGCTATAAAGATGCAGTTACTACCAATTAAAAAGCCAAAAAGCTCTTCTGCCACAAAGGTGAGGGAGGAAGCTGCCAGGGAACCCTGTTGTACATTGCTTTGACCTCCCATTGATGAAAGGTAGGAAAATAATGCGATAAATAATAGTAAGTAGAACTGAATTGCAGTTTATTATTTTGGCCAAGTTTAGGAGGAAGTCCTATATAATATCCTGCTTCAGCAATCAGATTATTTTTCCCTGTCAGATCCCTCGGTTCATTAATCCAAAATAAACATTTTTCTTTCTTTCCGTGTTTCTTGAAATGTGTAATACCTTTATACATCGTGTCCCTATCTTTGAATTTACTTGTATTTGAATAATGACTTGGATTTGTTATGTAGCCAAAACCTTCGTTCAGAAAACAAATTATGATTTTCCAAAGGATAGAATTCTCATTTTCTGGGCAATCTAATCTGGTATTTGCCTCTTGATGTCTTTCAGTGGCAAATGAAATGTTGCAGATGTGATTCCAGAGTACCTCATGCATTTAACAGTCACAGGGTGGACAATGTCCTCTCTTCCAAAGGACACATGCGGTGGTGGCAGTCCCAGAATGGTAAGCCTTTCTCCTATTCAGCATACCTTCAAGAAACTGATTTGAATGTGTTTTGGTGTAGTTGTTAAGTGCGCGGACTCTAATCTGGGAGAACCGGGTTTGATTCCCCACTCCTCCACTTGCTCCTGCTGGATGACCTTGGGCAAGCCATAGTTCTGGCATAGCTGTCCTTGAAAAAGAGCAGTTTCTGTCAGAGCTCTTTCAGCCCCACCTACCTCACAGGGTGTCTGTTGTGGGGAGGGGAAGGGAAAGGAGATTGTAAGCCGCTCTGAGACACCTTTGGGTAGTGAAGGGCGGGGTATAAATCCAATCTCTTCTTCTCTTCTCTTCTTCTAAAACTGCACACAGGAGTGAAAGTAAAAATTCTTACTGGTACTGTCTCGTGAGAAGGGAGATACTGAAGCAGAAGAGAAGAGGCACCATGTCAGACACTTTCTTAGCAGTGCTCTGTACCAGCCTGTATCAGTTTAAGGGCTGATTCACACAATACAAAGTCCTTATGGCAGCCACAAGGCATTTGGATTATACATATGCTGGGAGTTCTATGGTTCCAGGGCATTCAAGGGCCTCATTTATCATGGGACCATAGGATGCATGGAGAATGGCCTTCAGCCAACCACGCCCCTCTGCAGTCTTTCTGACCTAAAATTAGAGTTGCCAGCTCCGTGTTGGGTGAAACTTGCAGAGGGTGGGGTTTGGGGAGGGACCTCAGTAAGGTATAATGCCATATAGAGCCCACTTTCCAAAGCAGTAGTTTTCTCCAGGTGAACTGATTTCTCTCACCTGGAGATGAGTTGTAGTAGTAGGAGAGCTCCAGCCACCATCTGGAGGCTGGCAACCCTACCTACAAGAACCCCAAGGTGCTTGTATTTGCTCTGTGGGGAAGTTACCATGTACGTTTTCCAATGGAGCAACAGTGGCTCCAGAGCTGTTTCAGGTCAGGAAAAATGGCATTGGGAGTGGGGAGAGGCTGAAGCTTCTTTCCCATGTGTACTACCATCCCAATCAGAATCGGGCCTCCATGCTCTTGGGAAGCACAGAACTTCCAGCACACATTGTGTGAATTGGCTTTATGACTTTCAAACCTGACTATGCATCAGGATATTGGATGATGGGCCGAGGGGGCAGGGTGACATGGAATCCGGAAATGGGATTTCAGTTTCAGTAAATCAAATGCAAAGAGAAACAGGATGACCTTACTGATGAGAAGAGGTTTTGGTTTTACAACCTCCATGACCTGGTCGTATAAAACTGTTCTTTTCTATTTCTTAGATGTGAATCCTGTCTCTCTTCAACTAGATCTGGATAGAAAGTTTCAGCTGAGTAGCATTCTGCTGGACTTTACGGTATGTGTGTGGCTGTGTGTTAGCTACTGGGGTGGGGGAGGGAGAAAGAGTTGCCAACCTCCAGGTGGCACCTGGAGATCTCCCACTATTCCGATTGATCTCCAGATGAATTAGATCAGTTCCCCATGAGGAAATGGCTGCTTTGGAGGGTGGACTGTATGGCACTATACCCTGCTGAGTTCCTTCCCCTTCCCAAACTCCCCCTTCCCCAAGCTCCACCCCCATAATTTCCAGGTATTTCTCAACCTAGAGCTAGCATCCCTAAGGAGAGAGAATCTGAATCTATAGCTTTCTCAGGGCCCCACCAAATTGATTTTTTCCCTGACTAGACTTGCCAAGTCCCCTGGGGGGCGGGCCCATTCCCCGCCGCCGGCGGATCGGGCCCCGGGGGGAGCCCCACCCCAACGTGCGCGTCACCCAGAAGTGACGCGACCACACCGGGCACGCTGGGGGCGGGGGCACCGACACACCAGGGGAAACACTATGGTTTTCCCTCAGATGGTCGTGGCCCTGCCCCCAGAGTGCCCGGTGTCGTCACGTCACTTCCGGGTGATGTGCGTGCAGCGCTCCAGCCGCCAGCCGGGAGTCCCCCGCTGCGGCGCGACACTGGACTTGGCAACCCTATCACTGACTATGAAGGGAGTAAAGGCATCCATGGCAGAATAGCCATGGATCAAGTTGTCCTACCCCCTTTTCATGCAAATGAGTCATTGGACTGGATTTCCAGGGCTGGAGATGTTCCATCTAACAGGCGGGTGCTGGGCAGGGGGGCTACTTAAGAGAGTTCCACTCCTCCTATTCAGGCATTTGCCATGTGCTGCTGACCCTCCCTGCCCTGGGATATTGCGGAATTTGATGGTTTCTTTAGGGCCAAGCAGAAACTGGTATTTGGATGATGCTTCATGATGTCCGTAGTGATTAAGGCATAAATAGGCCTAGTTAGTTGACTGGTTATGCCATAAC
>NW_015164261.1:83520-96721 GCF_001447785.1 Gekko japonicus
GGTGGGTTGCTCAGGAAAAGTAGGGAGAATCGGCAAGCACCCTGATGAGGCACTGAGTATGACGGGGGGTGTTTCCTGAAGAGCCTGTCATGAGTCTTATGATAGAATGGGAAGGAGCTAGGGCTGCCAGCCAACCTCTATGTGGGGCTGGGAGATCCCTGGAATGGCAACTGATCTCCAGACTATGGAGATCAGCTACCGTGGAGCAAACAGCAAATGTGGAGGGTGGACTCTCTAACATTATGCCCCACTGGGGTCCCTCTCTGCCCAAACCCTGCTTGGCCCTCCACAGGCTCCTCCCCCAAATCTCCATGAATTTCCGGACCCTAGGAGCACCCTTGGTTCTGAGCAGCATCGTCCCAAACCTGGTCGTGGCTTGTGGCACATCTGGGGAGGGGCATGAAACTTGGCCCCTCTTGGCACATTTCATTTGCAGATGAGGATAAACAAGGTTGATGGAATAGCTGGCCAAGTTTAGAGCCAGGGTGGATTTACCCAAATGATAGCAGCCATGGCAAGACTACCTAGCACTGCCCACTCTTTAAAATATATTGTCATATTTAAAATAAATCATATTTATTTTATTCAAATCAGCAATATTGTTTCATGTCCTTATTTTTTTGGGGAGGGTGCCTATTCCCTAACACATTTGGTGTATATTTATGAAGGTCTGAAAGACCTGTGTGAAAGCCAGGTGTTCTACTGAGCCCTGAAGTAAAACAGCTTTTTTATATTTTAGATGGCACCCTGATTCTAGGCCACTTTTCTCTCCATGGTGAACCAAAGTGGCTTAGAAAAAGAAAAAGGTTCCAAATTAACCCTCCCACACACAATAAACAAAATAAGGCTGCAATCTTAAACCCACAGATATCTGAAAGCAAAGAGTAGATGCCTCAGGGAAAGGTTCCTCTCCATGAAGGAAGATTATAAGTCTGTCTTCTTTCTGCCCTTGCCAAGATCAAATGCAGCTGGAAAATGTCCAAAAGAAAATCACTTATGCAGCCCCCAAAACTTTAAAAGCTGCATACTTTCTGAGAAGATATATCATTTAAATTTTCTAGGAGAGGAGGAACAGAGACTCATGTGAAACTATGTTCGTCTGTTTTGGTTTATCAAGGAGAACCTGCATTTAGTTCTTTCTCCTTGTTTCTCTAGAGTCCTCTGCCAGTTGGCATGGTGATTGAAAGATCTACTGACTTCGGCAGGACCTGGAGAATTTATCAGTACTTGTCCACAGATTGTGCCACCTCATTTCCAAGGATCTCCAGAGGCCTTCCTCAGAGCTGGCAGGATGTCCGGTGTCAGGATATACAGACTCATCATAGACCACCTCAGGGTGGGGGGAAGGTACAGTCAATGTGATACTTTCCACGAACAGAAAGTGATGTGAAGTTCACCAAACTTAGCTAACTTCTGGCATCTCAAATAGTTCGTTTCGACATAATCGAGGATTAATCAAACCTCTTTAGATAGCCCTTTCCAAACTTGTTGGAATTAGATCACAGAAGGTTGTGTGGACAGTACTTAATTTCTTTTAAAAGGTGCTGTATTAAAAAACTGGCTGGGAGTCCAACCTTCTACTCTGACACTCCTTCTCTAATCTAAGGAAAGTGCAAGAAAACTTGATTACTCATTAATGAGAAGATAACCCTGTATGTGCTCAGAAGTAGTCTTTTAATGAACTTAACTTGATCCCTTCCATTCAAAAGTGGGCTTGGGGGATATCTCTGTCTTAATGCAAACTTTAGTTGGAAACTATATGTCACCCTGTTTAGAGATTAGAGACCATTGTATATAAATCCTAGTTCCCATTCCTGTTCTATGCTGTGTTGCTTCCCTGCATTGGCTTCTTCTCTGTGAAGGGAATATTTGACTATCTTATATAGTTTGAAATGTCAGTCAAAGTCCATTACATTGTCACAGTGTGCCACATCTCAACAGAGCCTTTCTTAGATAAATTATGTGTTGGTGGTATTCACAAACATTACACAAAACTGACCATAGAGCAGTGCTCATCATTTTTTTTCATATGTGCATGTGTGTATGAGAGTGTGACTGTGTATGCATCTGGAAGTCATGGTGACTTCTGGTGACTGACCCCTACTGGGGGCCTGTAGGATATTCAGAGGGGTAGCCGAATAAAGCCTGCCCCTGCCTCCTAACTGCTAGTATTCCAAGGAGATCTCCCATCCAAGTACTTGCCAGAGTTGACCTTGCTTAGCTTCCAAGATCTGATGAGATCAGACTTGTCTGGGCTATCCAGGTCAGGGCTGCACTATTTTCTTCACTATCAAAACAGGATATTGTAGAGCTGGAAAAGTATAGAACAGGGCAACCAAGATGACTAAGGTGTTAGAGCATCTTTCCTATGAGGAAAGGCAGGGAAGTCAGAGACTTTTCAGTCTGGAAAAAAGATGGCTAAGGGAGAGGGACATGATAGAGGTTTATAAAATTATACATGGGGTGGACCAAGTAGAGAGAGCTTTTTCTCTCTCTTCCATAAAACTGGAAGGGGTATCCAGTGAAGTAGTTAGGAACTATTCAGAGCACATAAAAGGAACTACTTCTTTACTCAATGAGTAATTGAACTGTGGAATTCACTGCTGATGGAGGTAGTGATGGCCATGAATGTAGTTGGCTTTAAAAAGGCATTAGACACATTCATGGAGGATTGGTCCCTCAAGGGCTACTAGCCATCTTGAGTATAGGGAACCTCCATGTACAGAGGCAGCAAATCTCTGAACACCTTCATGCCATGTTTGTTGGTGCTCCAGGCCAGCTGGTTGGCTACTGTGTGAAACAGTTTGCTGGACTAGATGGACCACTGGTCTGATCCAGCTGGGTCTGCCTTGGTGGGGAGGGCGGGGTAAAAGTTAAATAAATATAAATAAATAAATAAATACAATATTCTTAGTAATAGTGTAACAGTACAGTATTTTAAGTGGGATGTGCCCATTGACTTTTTTCTCCAGTAAGAAGTGATAGAAACCCCTATACTAGCATCCTTTGACATTAATCATTGCTTCCTCCTTTGTTTGTGTAAGATTGAGTTCAACCTCATTGACCTTGCATTTGGGATGAGGACATCTCGAAGCCAAAGTATCAACAGTATGTACACATTTTTGTCAATTATATTTATAATGGATGGATTACAGGTGGCAGAACTTGATTGTGTGCCCAAGTGGAGGCTTCCTTCAAGCTGATATTGAAGGTATGTCAGCCCTGGCAATAACATATGCTTCAGAACCAGATTGTGCTTCTGCTTCTGATTACCTTTGCTGCATATCTTTTAGAAAAACGTGTGCTTTGGGGTGGAGCAGGATGGGTGATGATGTGAGTCATTAGTTATGTGGAAGGAACAGAAGTGAATGTATCAGAAGTGGTACATGCAGAGGACAAATTGTTTCTGAGTAACTTTTATGCCTATGAATGCCAGCATACCTGTGAGTAGAGCAAATACTGTGACTTGAGGTTCATGTCAGACTCCTGAGGCAATCAGTTCCCAACAATGTTCATTCAGGGAAGTGAAGTTTATTGAGACAGTAGTGCTACAGGTATCATAACTATTTTGTGATAGAACTGAAGAGACAAAGCAAATAGATATACATAACTCAAATGAGTCCCCTGATGGCCTCCAGCCCATCAGGTATCTGGCAGAAGCCCGCCAAAGTAACGGGTAACAGTTCCCAGGAGAAAGACTACACCAGGCACTCAAGGTCATATAACACAGAAGACAGATAATAAATCCAGTGTAGGCACAGCAGAAACAAAACTCATCATTCCAAAGCATCCCCCCCCCCATCTACATGACAGCCAGGTAGGAGGCCTTGCTGACAGTTCATCATTGCAAAGTGTGGGATTTTTAGCACAATTTTTTTTCCCTATTAGACTCTTCTCCCTATTAGAGTACATAGTATAATGATATACAGATAATGTTGCTTGTTATTATTAGCATGCTCAGCTTCTCTGGGAGTAGCTATGAGCACCATTCAGGATTTGTTTGTACAGTTTCTTTAGTAGGAAGCATGAGAGAGCTGTGAAGCTAATCCAGTCTAGAATTTTGTGTTAGTTTTGTGTTTTACGTATTAGATAATTATCCTGCTGTTCATCTAAGAAGTTTAGGGGGGTATATGTGGCTCTGCCACCTATATCCTCACAGTAATTATGTAGGTAGGTTCGGCTGAGAGTGCCTGGCTCAAAGTCACTTGATAAACTTCATCGCACAATGTGGTGTGGAATGCAGCTTTTTCTAGTCATTGTCCCAAGGTCTCGTGACTACGGTATGCTGGCTACCTTTTAAGTGGGTTCAGCTTAATCCCATTTGGTGTCTATGGAAATTGAGACTCAGACTGCTGTTCTGATGCCAAATGCAGAACCTCTGCACAGTGGTGCAATTGTGTGTGCTAAGAAATAATAATATTTACTGTTTGGAGACAGGGAAGCATTCCTTAAAATAGTTTAGAAACCCTCTGCAGGAGCCAGCAATCCATTTAGAAAGCATTCTCTTAGTAGCAAGACCTGTTACTGATCTTTTCTAAAATGTACTTATCTGGATGCAGACATAGCCCTATTATTTCCTTTCATTTATTGGTATATAAAAAGAACTACACACCAGCATGACTGTCACTGTAATACCATGCTGGATCTTTGGTCTCTGAGCCAAAGGCTCCTGTCTTGCATCTCCTCTTGGCCTTTGTATACTTCTCAGACTTGTATGTTTTCTGTACCCTTCATTGTTCTTTTTCACTTGTCTCGGATAGATCTGGCCGAATTCACGAACTTGAGGATCAACTTCACCCACCTGTCCCGCCCCCCACACCAGGGCTACCGCGTACCCAGTGCTTTCTATGCCTTGACAGAGATGCAAGTGCAAGGGAGCTGCTTCTGTAATGGACATGCTGACCACTGTGTTGCCCTGGATGCCTCTTCCAGAGAACCTAGTGCTGTGGTGAGAACAGTGGAGGCGGCACATTGTTTTCCATCTCTCCTGCATAGGTTCTAGTTAACCTGCAGTTTGGTTTGTTTGTACAATTTGTCCCTTTTGGTTTGCAAAGGTATGCCATAAGCCCACTGTGCTTTTGGAAAGAGAATATTTCCTGCAGAGACTGAAATCATGGACTGTAAACGCAGGAAGATTGAAATGCAGTTGTAAATCAACCTTTCTCCATGGCCATCAAGCCATTCAAAAACCTGTTACAAGCACATTTAAAACTGTCATTCTGTGTGTTGCACTTGCAGAGTTCTGTTTTTTCTCTTGTGCATGCTAACCTCAAGACAAGAAGTAAAGGGGCTTTAAGTTAAAGAAGTGAATTCAGGAGGGCTGGTGTCAGCATACTTCGGTGTGGGGCATCTGCCAGGGCTCAGGGATACTGGCACAGCCCACTGAAACTGACCCCCACCTCCCCACGTGCTCTGCCACCTGCCTGCACGCCCTTCCCTCACCTGCTCACTTGCAAGCATTCCACCTCCTGTGCTCCTGGCTACCTGGGATGCACAGCACTTCCAGGCAAAATCATGTGGGTGGACCAAGCAATATTCCTTATGGTCACAGCAGTGGCACTCCCAGTTACACATACTGCCCGGTGCCATTGAGGAAAGGGCAGGCAGGTGGCAGGGAAGATGGCAGGGGGTCATGACCAGGCAGGGGAAGGATACACAGGCGATGTGGGGTTCATGTGTGAGGGCATAAAGGAAGTGAGAATGGGGGTACTGTTGATGGGCAGAGGAGTGGGACTCCTGAGCACTCTCTGCCTAGGGCCCCTCAAAACCTGGTCCTGGTCCTAGAATTTAGCCTCTAGAGTCAAGGGACTGATGGAGGAAAGGCTTAGCCATCCGCTCTGTCTGAGCGGCAAAAATAACTTGAGGCTTCAAACAGCATTTCTGCATTTCTGAATAACCCTAAATTTCATCAGGCCCCTGAGCAGCACAGTCATCCTGTTTTCTCCACCTACAAAATTATTTTCTCCATGTGGGCTTTTGTGACTGCTCAAAGGGGCAGGAGGGCAGGAGAGGAAGTGTGTGGGTGGGTGGGGGGAGGGAAGAGATGCAAGAAAGAGAGTTTTGCACACCCCTTATATCTCTTTTCTCTCTTTCTGTATTTATCATTTTTTGAATTAGCAAGACAAAAGGACTAAGACACTTGAGGAAGCTTGGAGAGAAGCTTCAAGAAGAGAACTGTTTCCCTAGTCCCTCTGGATGGAAAACAGCTTAATAGGGAGCAAGGGGGAAATGAGACTGGGAAATGGAAACCTCTCATCCTTTCTTCTCACCACTTCAAAGAGTGAGGAGGAAGATGGGAATATCCTTGGTCAAACAAGCTTCCAGGTTTCTTAAACGTAGAGAAGGCTGTACACTTTTCTGAATTCACATATATCCTAATAGGTCTGAATTGGCAATCACAGGCTTAATGGGATATTTCAACATGCAAGAGCAGTAAAAAAGACAAACTCCATACTTGGGATTATTACAAAAAGGGCTGACAGCATCCAAGTGCCTTTATATCAATCAATCATTCAGGCAGCCACATTTGAAATACTGTATTCCGTTCAGGTGACCTCATCTCAAAGAGCATACCAGATAGCTGGGAAAGGAATAGAAAATGATCCAATGTTAGGAGCATCTTTAGTACAAGAGAAGGCTAAAATATTTGGAGTTTTTGTTAAGAAAAATATGGCTAAAGAAAGGGAGGATATAATAGAAGTTTATAAAATTATGCAGTGTGAAACAATTGGATAGAAATAACTTTTTCTTCCCTTTCAGGCAATACCAGAACAAAGAGGCACCCAGTGAATCAGTTCATAACAGGATCAATATGCCAATAAAGGCTAACTTGAACTTGAACAGGATCAGAACAAACCAAAATATTTCCTCGCAAAACACTTATTTATGGAATTCACTGCCACAAGAGGTGGTGATGGCCACTAGTTTATGCTTTTAAAAGCAACACAAACATCTGTTAGCCATGATGGCTATATGAAAACTCCATGTTTAGAGACAGTGTGTCATTAATACTAGCTTGAGAGGAGCAATTGCAGGGGAGAGCTACTGCCTTTCTGATATACTTGAGGGCTTTCTGAGGATGTATGGTTTGCTGTTGTGTAAATATGATGCTGTACTAGGTTGGTTCCACAAAGAGGATTTTCCCCATTTCAGCCACCCAAGTTGTGCATTCCCCCTCCCAGTTCTTACATGACATTGTCCTCAGTTGTGCGTAAATTGTGAACAGTCCTTTCTTTCTACAAAAGAACTCTGATTTTTTTTTTAAAAAAACAGGATATAAAATCCTGGCATGACATTTTGGGTGTCAGGACAATGTCATAGCACAGTTAGTAAAGGACCACAATGCAAAACTAGTCAGATTGAGGAGAGGTGGCAAGCAGCATTAGTGTCTTCTTCAGGGCTGCAAGGGGACCCAAATATAGTGAGGAACAAATTTATTACATAGTGAGATTTTGGTGGTGGTGGGGATCTGTTCCAGTGTCTCATTCAGTGCTGTGACTGAATGCATGAGCATTAGTGGGTGGAGAATCATGATGGCAGCATGCATGAATGGAAAACCATGACTACTAATGGTGAAAAAAGAATTACCTTGTGCCATCTGGAATCTCCATTACAAATGCGAATTGTACCAACAATTGCATTGGCATCATGGTTAACATGGGAAAAAACCCTTGTGTGGAATCAGCCCTAGATGTACTAGAAGTATGAGGTTCTTACACCCCCACCCCCATTTATTGTGCCATCCTAAGGCTTGTTAGACCCTTCTGAGCCCATTGACTTCAGTGGACGTCCGTTGTTAGAAATTCTTAATATCTGGTCCTGCCATAATTTAGGTCAGACTGGAGTTTCCCACATTATTAGTTTGGCATTGTAGCATTAGGCCCCAAATGTGAGAACCAGAGCCAGCAAAAATGAGATACTAAAAATGTACATGATTTTGTGCATTTAAGCTGTGCAGACTTGTAGTGATCCCAGCTATGTCCTGAGCAGTGATTTGAATTCCAGGGATCTAAATGGGCATCCACACGAGTGGCTTGCAGATCTCAGGCATTCCAATTCAGTGTCTGTTAAGACCACCTAATAAAAATGTAGAATCACCCAGAATGCATTCTTGGGACAAATCAGAAGATAGCTTATCTCTATAGGACCACCTAGGCAAAGACAAAGTGTGAACACCAGTACTCTGCCAGAGGGTAGCAGGCTGAAAAAAAGTAAAGCTGTCTTCTGTTCTAGGTTCATGGACACTGTGTGTGCCAACACAACACAGCTGGTCCCAACTGTGAACATTGTGCTGCTTTCTTCAATGACCAGCCATGGCGACCAGCTGAAGACAGCAACCCCAATGAATGCCTCAGTATGTATGCCTGGCAAAAAATAGGCCATACTTGGAGTTATTTTTAACAAAGCCTTTCAGAAACAATAGCAAGGGTTTTTTTAAAAGCTGTTAGCTTATTGAAAATTGTGCTGGGGGAGTAGGTAAGATTTGAGGTAGGGTATGCGCTTTCGTGAGTCACTGCTCACTTCTTCAGATAATCTCATACCCTATCACAGATTTTGTTAGTCTTTAAGGTGCTATTGGACACTTACTCTTTTCTCACGGAACTGTGTTCACTAATTAAGATCAGAGTGCCCCATCGTCCAACATAAGGAGAGTGCCTAAGTGCTTTTAAATATGCGTTAATTTTGAATTTTAATGGGAGCTGCTGCTGTGAAGTGCATTAAGTGCTGTCAAGTTGTAGCTGACTTACGGTAACTCTGAAGGGTTTTCAAGGCAAGAGACTACCAGAGGTAGTTTGCCATTGCCTGCTTCTGTGAAGCAACTCTGGACTTCTTTGGAGGCCTCCTATCCACGGGTACTTAGCTTCCAAGATCTGATGAGATTGGGTTAGCCCGATTTTAATTGATGATATTTATATCTGTTATTTTAAAACATTGGCTGTGATCGTTCTTATTGTTTGTTGTCTTAAGAATTCAATGAATGAAGAGTACAGCAGAGATTCCTACACACACACACACACACACACACACAACAAACCAAAAAGAAAATAAACACACCTTCCTCTATTATTACTAGATGCCTGCAGTGGGATTTGGTGAGGGAGACCAGTGCACCATCTACTGGTATGCAGAAAAATATATACCATCGGTTTCCATTGATATGAATACAGACATGGTTTGCTTCTCTCCAGGGTGTAACTGTAATGGTCATTCCAACAAGTGTTATTTTGACCCAGCCGTCTTCCAAGCCAGCGGGGGAGTGAGTGGGGGCGTGTGTGAAGACTGCCAGCACAATACAGCAGGGAGGAACTGTGAGCACTGCAAGACCTATTTTTTCCGTAACCGGAGGTATGACCTCAGCCACCCTGAAGCCTGTCTCCGTAAGTGTGTCCTTTTAGCATTCTCTTTTCTACCACATCAAACTTGTTTATGTTTTTAATTTGATTTATTTCATGTTTGTGGTATGTTTGTGTTCCAAAAGTTCACATTCTAAAATAACAAAAGATGAAAGGAGCCAGTGAAAGATAAGAATACAGGAATATCAAATCCAGTTAAGAGTATATCCAAAAACAAATGTTTAAGTTCTTAAAACCAATTTCATCTTATGGTCTCTCCCCCTCCCTGCAAACAAAACAAAATAAAAACCTGGAAATTGTAGTTTGGCAGAGTACTATGAATTCTGTTAGAGATCCCTAGACCCTTAACAGAACTACAGTTCCCAGGGTTCCTTGCAGAGAAGGAATGGCTGTTTATTAAATTCATCTGAGCTGGTTTCCACATGGGGAGGGGCGGGTGTGGTTTCTCTGTAGCTGGTGTAGCTGCCGATAATGCACACCAACAGTGGGGCTTCCACATGATGGCGTTTCCCGCAGTTTGCTTCTCCCAGGCCCCGAACGCTACCTTCCCCTGGGCCAGCGGGGCTATTGAAATAATTGGGACTAGAATATCATTATAATGTTGTACCAATAGGGGTACCACATTTTTTTAAATTCCCAGTTTCCTTAATTTTTTTAAAAATAAGTCTCTAATTCCTTCTGTTGTGGAGATATAAGGGGGAAGCCATATCTCTGCAACAAAAGGAATAAAAGACTTTTTTTGAAAAAAGATGAAAATTGGGAAAACCTTGGTATTGGTATAGCAATATTCTGTAACACGTATTGATATATCAGTATTCTAGATCCTTTCCCTCACTAAGTGTCTTGGTATCAAGTGGAGGAAATGGCTGCTGCAGGGACAAGTTTATGAAAAATGGCTGCCATGTGGCGGGGAAAATCCGAATTTTCACACTCACATAGTAACATTCAGGCTTTACTGTGATCTCCCCGAAAACATCAGAACAAATGAGGTTTGAGAGACTGGAAAAAAGCTGGGGAAATCTCAGGAGGTGCATTATCACATCATCATGCTGTGAGGAAGCAGGGGGGAAAACCCTGTTTCCCAAAAACATTGCACTTGGGGCAGATAATCCTTATGGAAATGTCCTATATGTAGCCATGCTAGATATTTTGCCTTATTTTTTTTTTCTGAATACAGATTTTCTTACACAAACTGCACTCTAGCTGATTAGTGATCTTGTAACTGAACTCTCCTTTCTCACCTGACCTAGAACCCTCAAGTTTCCAGTATATTTTGCCTCGTAGCCATAGAAAGGAGCTGTACATCTGTTTTGCAAACTGACAGGAATAAATGGTGGTTATTGTGAGGGGCCAGGGGTGATAATGGCCATTTTGGTGACTGGGTCAGGAAAACTGTGGGGAAACCTGCCATGCCATGTGGAGGCCCCATTGCTGCTGTGCTTTATCTGCAGCTGTACCAGCAGTGGGGAAAACACAAGATCCCATCTCCATGTAGAAAACATCACTGTTAAGAAGTTCCCTGTTGCAAGGTAACTCTCCCTGTCTTCTGTCAGAGTGCTGAATCTGCCTTACTTCTTCTGTAATTGCGAAGTTTTCCAAGGAAGTGGTCGATTAGAGGTGTATTGGATGGCATTTCATGTTTGACCCCTGGCTCCATTTCACCATGAACTATCGTATCTGGCATATTTCAGCTCAGTGATATGGATTCAGTGATTGAAATTAAACTAGCCTCATTCTTGGTGCTCCATTTCGGTAAAATGAGTAACATTTTTCTAAATACTTAATTCCCTAATAAGATGTAGAACATGTGTGTGCTGCATCTCAGAAGGAGAGCTGCTGGTTTTAAGTAAGCCATGGATTCAGTGATTGAGATGAAACTAGCCTCATTCTTGGTGCTCCACTTCGGTAAAATGAGTAACATTTTTCTAAATACTTACCGTAATTCCCGAATAAGATGTAGAACGTGTGTGTGCTGCATCTCAGAAGGAGAGCTGGTACACATACATGTACCTTGACCTGCAGTCAGTAGCTGTATTCATTTGCTTGAACTATCTGCTCTGCGTTCACTTTTAGTTGCTGTTTTATGCTTCTAGTACTGCTGTAGTTTGGGAAGCTGTGTTACTTTCTCTTGCAAGTATTGTTTGGTGCAGGGGACTTGTAAACACATACAATAGACAAGCACCTTAAGTGAACGGAGAACACTTTCTGTAGGTTCCAACCCCTCAACATTTGGAACCACAATTCTTTATTTCTATAGTTGGCAATCCTATCTGCAAATGAATGGTGTATAAAGAGAAGTGAAGAGATGTGAAGTCCTCAAGTAAACCCTCAGACTATATTGCTCAGTGGTGTCTGGTGCCATCCTTTGCTATAGCCTACAACTTCTAAAATATGATGGATATGATGTCTCCTACTTTCAGCTTGTGAATGTGATCCAGATGGCACTGTTCCTGGCTCCAGTTGTGATCCTGTGAATGGCCGCTGTGTCTGCAAGGACAATGTGCAAGGGGACCGTTGCCATCTTTGCAAACCTGGATTCACCCAGCTCGTCAATTCTAACCCCAAAGGTTGCAGAGGTTAGTGAGTCCCTAAGTAGATCATGAATCTTACTTTTCATAAAAGACAGATGTTCAAGACAGTACTTGCCAGCTGAGCAAACAAGTTACATGGTAAGACAATGGCTCGCTGGAGGCCAGCAGTTAATATGGAGCTGCTGCTGCTTAAAAATGCCTGCCTAGGAGGACGTGGAGGAAATGGCCTTTTCTGTGCCCCAGCTCTTCATAATTAGAAGCATCTTGCCTTTTTGGAGGTTTCCCCTGTTGCCTAATCCAAGAAAGGCAGGTGAAATTATAACCGTATAAAAATTTTCTTGCTTCAGCAAACAAGGGGGGAGGGGGGAATCCAAGCAGACAAGGGGGAAAAAAATTAAGCATTCTGTGCCAAGCTACAGGTAATGCTGGAGTTCTGTTGGAACCCCAAATATGTCTTTTGGCCCTAAACAAGCAACTTGTTGTATGTGGAAATCAGATGCAGTGAAGCCAATGGGGGGGGGGGCTAACTCCCCTCCATGCTGTTTCCCCCACAGATATTCTCGCCTGGATGCTTTAAGCCCCAGTGAAAAAGTTACACTCAGTTTCCCATAAGCAGAATTTGGCCCCTTTTCATCCACATTTTCACTGCTCCAAGTTGTCAGTATGCAATACCACTAAAATGAATGTAGCCTCTTTAATACTGGGAGAGCCACACTGGCAAAGCAAGGGTATAGCTCTGCCTTATTTGAGTCACGGGATATTAAACCTCAGTCAGACATCCATTTTAGGAAAATGCTTCCCAAGCCCCTCCTTCCTCTGGAGCATGCCTAGTCTGACTTTTGCCTGTTAGCCACTTAGTGGCAACTAGTATCTGTCCCTTATATATCTGTCCCTTATATATAAAGCTGTAGTGGGGCCCAACGTTCCAATGCACACCAACAGTGTTTGGAGGCTTGAACTGTCAGTCAGAAGATGCTGGCTGGGTTGGCTGGCTGCTTTGTGTAGTCCCGCCCACGTCAGCCCTGGCCAGCGCATTCAGCTCAGTCTGCTCTGGGCCTCTGACAGGAGAGGACCATCTGCAGACTGAGTGCAGGGACGGGGCTTCTACGGCTGGGCCACTTCAGTCCACTCTTCTCTGATTGGGCCAGCATTTCAAGGTCATTTGCATATGGAAGCTGATAGGACTTCACTCCATTCCACACGGCAAACCCCCCAAGGTTCATGTTTTAAAAGCTGCCTTGGGGATTATGGACCATTCACACACTTTCAGCCTTAACATACCTCATAGGGTAGTTGTGCGGATCATACAGGGGAGAG
>NW_015164261.1:97050-97155 GCF_001447785.1 Gekko japonicus
GGGGGATGTAAACCTGAAGACAGTCAGGCAGATAAAGGTAGGCTGATGGTTGCCTGAAAAGGACATAGGGTTGCCAACTCCAGGTTGGAAACTTCCAGGATATTT
>NW_015164261.1:98661-115803 GCF_001447785.1 Gekko japonicus
CAAACCAGCCATTTTGTCCTGGGTAACAATTGTTGCCAATCTCCAGGTGAGGGCTAGAGATCACTCAAAATTACAACTGCTCTTCAGGTAGCAGAGATCAGTTCCTCTGGAGAAAATAGTGGACTCTGTCATTATACCCTGCTGAGGTCGCCACAGCAAATTGACACTGTTTGCCCAAAGCCAGAGCACTCTCCCAGAGCCTCTTTCTAGATCTCGTTGTATTTATTTCCACAACAGGCCTTATTCCTAGTGAACATATATTGCAGTATGATTTAAAGAAAAATAATTATTTATATAGTTTCCCCCTAGGCATGTGGAAGGAGATAAAACTTGTTATATTCCTCCCTAGATTTGTACAACTTAATCCTCATCCTCTGTAATTCAGATGCTGAGAACTTTGGGGAATACAGGCTCAACTAAGCTTCATCTCATAAAACATATCCTGGATGGATCCATATCTGTCCAGCACTAGTGATTTCAGGGGCAAATGCTTTTGGATTGATGTGTACTCCTTGCAATATATATGTGGATGGATTTCAGCTGCTCTCCAGCAGGTGGCAGTGGGTACTTAGTTAATTTTTGAAGAACTACAGAGGATAACAGCAATAGTAAAATCTTTACTAACAAAACAGCCCACCAATTCTATTATCAGAAGTGTGATGCATATACCCTTCTCCCTTTGCAAGGATATTTGCAGGGACTTTAGCCCAGTTGTTGTGTGTGGGCAAACATTTCCGTGCTAAAAACTGAGAATCCATTTTGCTCTATTTAGTACCTCTTTGGTGCCAGAAGCTGCCTTGGGCATATTTTCCTTAAAAAACCCCCAGTTCTTGCTGACTGTGATTCAGCTGCTCAAGAAAGATGTAGCTGGCTTGATGATACTGTAGTGCCATTCAGTCAATCAAATTTGGCTTCTTGATAATGCCATAACATCAAACAGGAGAAATTTTCATCTTGTTACACTGGCCCCATAAATTGTCACCCAAATGGTGCATATTTTATAGGGGGCAGATTTCCCCTCCAAATATCCCCTCTCTATTCTGGCTCAACCCACATTTCAGTACATATCAGCTCTACTTCCATTTCCTGTGCTGATGGCCTCTTCAAAGCAAGGTATACTTCAGAAAACTAAATTTTTGAAGTAATCCAGACAGTCCACCAATATTATGTTGGTGACATGGGAGCTGCCTCTTCCTATGGCACTTGGGTAAAGTTAGAAACCTTGGGTCACCTGGCAGAAGGCCGCTCCTTCCAGAAATTGATGTGGGAAAGAGGCACATCCATTAGGTCCTCCATTCTCATGTTAGCTGAGTGGCAAAGGAAGGAGCTGCACAGGAACAGTTTCCCTGTCAAAATACCATAAAAAGCCTTTGAGCTGTTCAAAAACATTACACAGAGCATAGTGATAGACAGAGATGATTCAATCCTAGATTGCAGACAATGAGGTGTTTGTGTGTGTCATGTTTTTAAATGCTTCTGCATTGAGAAACAATATCCTTCTATTTAGATAATGGTCCCAACAGGCAGAAGGATTTAATATTGCTATCTTTCACAAGGATTCTTTTAGATGACCATCACCGTAATCTACAGAGGCACAATCTATAATTCTGGCTCCCTGGCCTACCTCCTCATTGTGCATAATGTGTAAAATGTCTTTGATACCTCCTGCGATATCGTCTAAAAGAACCAGTCATAACTGCCCCCTGGCCTGAAAAGACTAACGGCTTCTTTGTCTTCCAGATTGTGCCTGCAACATCTTAGGCAGCCACAAGGTACCCTGTGATGATGAGACGGGACGCTGCTTCTGCCTCCCCAACGTGGTGGGGGACAAGTGTGATAAATGTGCTGCGAATCACTGGAAAATTGCTAGTGGTGATGGCTGCCAGCCTTGCAACTGTGACCCTCGGAATTCCCTCAGTCCTCAATGTAATGAGGTATTGACTGTGAAGAGGAAGCTGTGAGGTGGCATCCATGCATGAGTGTGGGCCCAGCAGAAGTACATTTCTGGCCAGCTGCTATTTGTGGTATCCTTGTCAGGGCCTCATTCCAGTCTTATGGATAGTGGGAAAAGTAATTTTGTTCTACAACAACTATTGAAGCTAGTTTATGTATTACACAGAATCAAGTGGGAAAGTTTTTCTTAGATTGTACCAGTCTGAACTAGATGAGAAGTCAGTTCGGGAGAACCACAGTTCATGGACTAACGTGACTGCAAGGAGCCACAGGGCCCAATTTGTCACAGGGCCACAATCTGGATTCACACCACAGTGTGGGTAGGAAGGACCTCTGCCTCCCCCCCCCTGCTATTTTTCTGAGCCAAAATAGCTTGGGGGGAGGGCTGCGTTTGGCCCATTAAGGGCTGCACATGGCTGTGGGGAAGAAAAGCTGCTTCAGCAGAACCTTCTACCTGACTTAGGTTGTCTACATCTTGGCAACAGTTGTGTCGTATATTTAAACGCTTTCCCATGAGTAAAAATCTCTAAGTATACAAAAGCTGAGCCTATATAGACTAGGTTTGTTTTGTGTATGTATAGGGAATGGTATTATTTTAAAGAAGTGGGAACATTCCAACAAGTCCTGCACCAGGCGCTCTGCCTGATGTATGTTCTGGGAACTGCAGTCTCCTCCACCGTATCTTGGCATAATGTCTCCTACTGGGCTTTGCAGCTGGCTTTACTACAGTGTTCCTAGGAGACAGTATATGAAGAAAGGGCACCCATGCCCTGCAAGCTGAAGTGCTTATTGTGAGTTTAACGCCCATAGGCAGGCATCTCAGCCTGATGTTTGAAGCAGCAGGTTGCCTGGAATCCTTCACATCAGCCAGTCTTCTTGGAAGGGATAGAGTAGTCCACTTGTTTTGTGGTCGGATTTGGAACATCTTCTGGTCTAGTCAGTTGTCCTCCAAATTAGTAAAGCCAGTCCTGTGGCATTGTGTTGAAGAAATTTCTGACTGCTTGTCTCTCTCTTTCTCCCCACCTCTCTTGCTGCAGTTCACAGGGCAGTGCCCATGCAGAGAAGGCTACGGGGGTCTGACATGTTCTGCTTCTGAAATACGGTTTTGCCCAGAACAGACTTATGGAGATGTCAGGACAGGATGCAGAGGTAAGGGATACAGGTTGCATCCACCTGGTTCCTTTACATAGGCCCAAGACCTTGCTGTTGATACTTGGTAGTTTTTTTCTCTTCCACGTCTTGCCATATATCCATTGCAACTCTGCTCCCCTGCCCTCTTGATATGGCCTGTTTAAGTTTTCCTTATTATTGCACAGGATAGTGTTTTGAAAACAATTTTAAGAGCAGAATGTTGGAACTGCTTGATATCTCTGGAGTTGTGAGGAGTGTCTCCTGTGGAACTGTGAAACAAGGAAACTTGGGCTAAGTTCAGACTGGCAGTTTGAAGCAGGAGGGAGTTGTGGCAAAAAAGACCCGGAACAAACTGTTCCGGGTTTTCCCAGTCACACTGCACCGACTGATGTGGGAGCATACTAGGGAGGAGGGGTAAGGGAGCGTTCACACTGTTGGCCCAGAGGCGCAGCTGTAAGCGGCTTTTTCTGGTCATCCGGTTATGTGCGCTCATGCGCATAAGCACACCCCTACCGTATCGTGGCTTTTCGCATTCACACTTCTGGGAAGTGGGATGGATGTGGGATAATCACACTTTCTAGGGTTTGATACCACTTCACCTGGTATCTTTTAACTTCGGGAGGGAAGCATTACAAGACGGGTTGAGTACGGCTGGGGAACGCCTGACAGATGTACCTGTGTGAACGGCCCCTTTAATCCGTTTGTGAAACGTTTCTGGCTCGTGCCTATATCGGGGCAAACTGTCAGTCTGAACTCGGCCTTGTTATACACGAAGGACACTTTTCCTTCTGCTTCCCTTCTTTTGTACTTGAAACCTGTCCTGCTTCTTAGCAGCCTGGTTTACCTTTTCTGAAAGAGCAAGATAAATGTCACAGAGGCTCTGGGGATATATATCTTATAAGCAGTCATTTATTCTATTTGATGTTAATAACAGTGTAACACTTTCACATAACAATTTTTTTTACCTCAAATATTACTGTTGTAAAAAATGTGCAATAATTGCACATGCAGCTCCCCTCACAGGGCAAGTAAAGCCCCTTCCCCAACGAAGCTTTTCAAGTTGGGAAAATGGCACAGCCCCTTCTGCCCCGTGCCATGGTCCTGATCCAAATTGGACCCCTGAAGTGCTTCAGAATTGAGATCCCATGGAAAACTCACAGCTTGCATCCTGCTGCAAGTCCCTGTGGTGATTACATGTAACTTGTAAGGAACATAGTTTGGGCCTTAGAAGGGTATACCTTTGCTTAGGGTACACTGTTAGTCTACCACCAGCAAGCCACTTAAACATTTTTGAGAGTTTCATGCCTTTCTCTTTGTCTTCCCCCTCAATAGCATGTGACTGTAATTTCCGGGGCACAGAGGAGGTGGGCTGTGACAAGCTGACAGGCAGCTGCCTATGCCACCCTGGCTTTACTGGAGCCCGCTGTGACCAGTGTCAGCGAGGTTACTGTGGCAATTATGACAGCTGTGAGGCATGCCACCCCTGCTTCCAGGCTTATGATGAGGACATCGATAGGTTTGGTTTGCGCCAGGCCACCTTGAAAAACTCCACACAGCGGCTACAACTGGGAACGCTAAGCTCTGGCTTCAGTACCCGCCTCTTGGAAGCAGAAAGTGAAGTTCAGCACATCCAAGGGATCCTGGGAAATCCTCTTATAACAAAGCAGGGACTGGATCAGGTGGCCAGTACAATTGCTACACTCCGGTAAACCGTGTTTTCTTACTTTTTACCTGCGATAAATAAGGGATGCCTACAGGGCATTAGCCCTGTGGCTGACATTGGCTCCCATTCCCTGCAGCTGCTTCACAAACTGGCAGGAGAAAAATTGGGGGGCCTGCTGGTATCAAATTAACCATAGAGTTGGGGGCAAAGTCTAGAGTGTTGCCCCAACATGATGATATCACTTCTGGTTTTGCACAAGAAATGACTGTCCCTGCCCCCAATCCCACAGCATCTTCTGCTGAGTTGCCAGCTGCAGCTGTTAACACTAGATGCCCATGGTATGCAGAAAAGAGCCCCATGTGTATTACTACTAAAAGTATTTTTCACATGAGCTGGGAACATGGTCTGGAATTTGTCTTTAGTTACTGGCTATCTTCAGGAAAGTGGCTATCTTCTATTTCCTCATGTAGAAAATGAGAATATGAATGACACACCTCAGTTTTTTCCAGGGTACAGACTGTAAAATAGTTTGCAAATTAAGTTATACAGTAGAACTGATTATGGGTTTGAATCAGTTGTCTCGCCTTTTACCGTGACTTCAGCCTTTATTTAAATTAAGAATTCGGTAGGGCAGTGTGCTTGCTATGCTTTTCCCCCTTTATCTAACACCTCAGGAACACCTTGCTGGTGAAATATAGGCTGTGACTTCAGCCTTTGTTTGTTTAAATTAAGAATTCTGTAGGGCAGTGTGCTTGCTATGCTTTCCCCCCTTCATCTAACACCTCAGGAACACCTTGCTGGTGAAATATAGGCCTCAAGCTCAAACCCTTTAGTCTAGAAAAGTAGGATACTGGCTTCAGAATGCTAACATGGGCAGAGTGGGGTTGAGAGAAACAGAGAGTGAGAAGCTGCTTCTGACATGGTGGGGGGAGGAACATGCTGACATGTGAGAGGACTTGTCCTATCTGCTCCCCCTTCCTCCTGCTGTAGGGGTTGCTGGGCATCGCTCAAGCTCTGCTCTTTTTCTTGCCCACCTGCAGCTTGTGGCGCAGGTAGTCCTCCATGCATGTGTGTGTGTGTGTGTGGGGGTGCTGCTGCTCCTAGCTCGCACACCACTTTCTCCTGCCTGTGCCATAAGTATGTGTTTTGTTGTATGATTTCAGGCAGACCCTTGCGGGTTTAAGATATGAGATACCTCTTATGGATGAAATCTCCTCCTTAACCACAGACATGGATGCTCTTGCTAGAAGCCTGCTTCTGATTACCACAGAATACCAAAATAAGAAAGCCCAGTTTGAAACTAGTCGCAGTACAGATTTGTCAGGTATTTTCTTTTCTTGATTTGTGGTGGATGTTCAACTGCTGTGAATGGGGGCAAATGCTTGATTTTAAAAGAGGTCCATATTGATACTTTTGAACCCTGTCTTAGATAGTGAAGAATTGTATGGCAGTCTCTTTAAGAGCTCAGAAATGGCAGTCTTTCACATTTCATTTTTACAGTCCCACAGTGAAAACAGGTCAGAACAGTGATAATCCTTGAAGACTGCAGCACTATGAATGAATGAACTTTGGGAGTATTCTGTACACTCTTACAAAACTATATTTCCTAAAATCTCTTGGAAGAAACTCTGACCAATCCACAGGCAGTGTTTTATCTCTATAAAACTGTAAACCATTTAGGGTTGAAGGTAGATTATGGATGTCTTTTCTCATGGCTACAAAAAAAGATCAAACTTTTGTCTCCACAGTGGTGCCCCTTTTTTTTGGGGGGGGGTAGTGTTTACCATCAGACAAATGAGTTGTTTGCATCAAGGGCAACCATTCAGCCGTCACCTATCTTCAAAACTGTTGTCTGTCTCTAGCCTTGAGTATTTTTGATAAGAAATAAATACATAAATAATAACATTCAATGCTTTTCTCTATGACTGTGGACCACAAATGAAATTTATGCTGGCAAAAATGTATCTTTTTATTTCAAGATGTCTCTCTTCCACTTTCTGTCCCATATTAACAGCATTCACACATGGGAAGTTCAGAGAGTTTCTTGCAGTTTCATGTATGAAAATGCCCTTTAAGAAAGAAATTAGTAATAATAGTTTTGCTTGTAAAGTAGAGGTACCATTAATGTTTCCATACACCAGTCTCATTGGCTGTGTCTATGCACAGCATGATATTGCACCTATATGAGTTGTTCACAACTGGATTGTCCTGTGTGGGCAAGGCAAACCGGTTGCAAATACTGTAGTGCAACATACTGTAGTGCTGTTAAAAAAAGGAAGAACATCAGCCAAAGTTGCACTCAGATGACACAACAAACTGCTCATGCACTTTTCTTGCTCCTCTCATCTCCCTTTGCACACGGAACTGGATCCACAGCTTCAGTGCCTGATCAAGTTCCAGTTTGTCAATATATCCAAACACTTTCACCTTGCTGAACTGGAGTTTGTTTACTCTCCTCATTCTGGGGTGTGGAGCCTTGGTTTAATTCCAGTTTAGAATCTTGGTTTATGGTTTTAAATTCATGTGAGCTTAAAACACACAGGCACACTCACACACAAAGTATCTACCAGGTTATTGAAACACATTTTTGCAATTAGTGCGCTTTTAATTGTAAAGGATAAAAGTTCTTGAGTTCACAAGGGTTTACTCCTAATTGAATATCACTGTAGTTGTTCATAGAGAGATTGAGTTGTATTTGTCTGCCTTCTATTATTGTGATGGGTGTGAGAGAGGAGAACTCTTGTCACAACCTAGGAAACAAAGCTCAGTCGAATGTTTGCTTGAGGCCTTGATGATTTGTCTGTAGGGTTACCAACCTTTTCTCTGAAATGAAGTTATTAAATATGAAAGCAAGGGAGGGGAGAATTTAAACAAATGAAACATTCCTCCACATGTCAAAATGTGTATCCAGGTTGTGGGTGTCTGAAACAGGGTTAGGGAATTTTGAAACACACTAGCAAGGGAATCCACTGAAATGATTTTAGTGGGGGAGGGGAAAAGGTCACTCCGAAATCACTCTAGGCCTCTTGCTGACTAATTAGAAGTGTGTATCTTTCCGGGTATATTAAAACCCCCCAGTAAATTTATGTTTTTGGAAAATGGAAAGCACCCCCCCCCCCGACACCCATCTCACTGACCTATAGCTTAACCACCTATGTACGGAAAGCACATAGAGTTTTCCTACGTTCTTCTCTGATCCTGCATTCCTTCCAGCCCTGGAAAAGTCATTCCTGGGTTATGGATGAATAACCATTTGGGTAGGGAGGCTAGAGTGAGGGGGATGAGGGGATGAAATCGCCCACTTTCTTTAGTGGAAATGTGCTAGCAAAAGAGGAAGCACACTCTAGCCACCACCACCCAGTGCAACTATTCCTACACACAGGTCCCAGAATGATGTTTCCTGGGACTGGGAGGGACTGTAGAACAAGGAGTAATATGGGACAACTTCCCATTCCATTCATAGATTGTTGGTTACATCCCATTGACTTATGCTATCAAAACCAGATGTGTGTGTGTGTGTGGGGGGGAGACATTTGGCTCACCCAAGATAGATTGAAATTTAACTTGGGATAGTAAAGAAATTGCAAATATTGTGTCAGGGTTTTCCACAACATTGTCATAGTTAAGCCATTGGCTAATCTGTTTGCTCTTATTTAAGACGTAATTCAATTTGATGCTGGAACATTCCAGTTGGATTGAATTGTTAGATTAATTACTGCAGCAGCTTCAAGAATGCCTCCTTTCCTGGCTCTAATGGAGGGAGATATGACAGAATGGCCACATGGAGCCAGATGTAGCAGGCACTCCATTTTGTGTCATGTATATCCGGTTCCCATCTCTTTTTTCTGCCTCGATGCATTCTTTTTAAAATTCATTACAAATGGAGACTGTAGATGTGAAAGGTGATTGACGAGTACTTTTCTGTTGACATTCTTGTGATTCACAGCTCTAGTACATCCTTCCGTCCCCCCCCCCCACCTCCAGGTAAAATTAAGTATCGAGAGTTTGGGAAATAATGCTGCATTTATGAGTCACGGAGCCATTCATACTGCGTACTGCGTTTTTCTTTGCTCCCACAATGTCATTCAAGACTGTCAGCTCATCGCACCAGACGTCTTCCAACGCCAGCATGCGCATAGCTGGATCTTCTAGGCTGCTGGCTCAATCCATGCAAAACAGGGAAAAAACCGAGGAGCTAGAAAGCGGTCTTACAGACCATGGCTCAGGATTGGAGGCTCTGCAGGGAGAATTGGCCTTCTCTCCAAACTTGACTCCAGTTATTAATAAGGTGAAATTAACGTAACCTCAGCTTGAGCCTTGCTAAACTTCTTATTGTTCTGTTTGGTAACCAATGAAATTTGTTCCTCATGGTTCTCACTGAGAACTAAGTGGCTGTAGATGTTATTAGCAGAGGTCATTTCTGGGGGGATCGCAGTTCCCCCGGGGGAGGGACCGGGGGGGGGGCACATGATGAAGCCCCGCCCCCTGCTTTTGGCCGCCCCGCTTCCGGCCCTCATTCAGCCAGGAGGAGGCAGGAGAAGAGGGAGGGTAAGTTGCTTCCTCCCTGCCTCTCCCCACCCCTGCCTGCCTGGGGCCAGGGAGGGTCTTCGCGGGGCTTCCTTGCACTCCTGCCAGCCTTGCAGGTCCACCGCCGGGCCCTTCATGGGGCTCGGCAGTGGAGCTGCAAGGCCAGCGCCGGCGGCCGGGACCGTTGGGGGTGGGGTGTGTGGCCTTATGACACACTTCCAGTGATGTCAGGGAGTGTGGCATATGCTAATGAGTTATGCTAATGAGTTCCCCTAGCTCTTTTTCTACAAAACGACCCCTCGTTATTAGCCAAGGTCTCTCATTTTTATTCTTCATTTTTGTTGTTCTGATATTGCCATGGAGACTCATACCAACATCTGTTGCCATGAAAATCACCAACCACTCATCTTTCTTTTTTTTTCAAGATGTGTTTTCAAATGAAAACGAATGTATTGGGTGGGGTGGTAGGGATGTCAGCAATTCTAGTTACCTCTGAAACTCCAGGACTCCACCTCATATGTATCCAAGTAACGTTGGAAACTGAGGCAGAAATTTAGCAGGGTGTGGTCTCTTCTCTCTTTGGGTGCTTAGTTTGATTGTTGCTATGGCAGTATTTCTTCTGTTCAAGATTATATACTCAGCATTATTTACTCAGGACTTTCCCTTAATGACCAATCCACCCCCATCTATAAGTCTTTATTTTTCATACCATTTTCTGTTACTTCATGGTGAATCTTTCCCATTAAATGTGCACAATGTTCAATGTTAATTTGGGGTCAGTTTAATAAACAGCTTGAACTAGTATAAAAGTAACCAGTGGATTATGAACACAAGCAGTTAAATATGTGTAAACCCCAAAGGCTCCCAATGACAATGTATGAAATAAAATGGCCTTGTGACCATGTTAAGATTTTTAGCTCCTTGAATTGTTTGAGATTTTTGTCCTGTTGATTGCATAGCTCAGTTGATGTTGTGGCTTCTTTGTTTAGATGTGCAACAGCATCAGATCAGAGACTTGCAGTCCTGGAGAATGTCTTGGAGAATTGTGTCCTCAGCAAAATGCTACAGAATGTGGCCCAGGTTTTGATTGTAGAGGGATCTTCTTGCGTGCTGGCAGCTCCATCCAAACTGCCAGGAAAACTGCCCAAGAGATCCATAAGTTAAGCATTCGACTACAGGAGGCCACACAGATGGTAGGTGTTCAGAACAGAGTTGAGGTGGGGGAAATTGGGTGAGGGTGAGGGAGAATGCATGCTGTGTATTGTGAATGTTCTCTGAACTTGTAAATATGATGGTCATGAAATGTAACATGGAACAGATATCTTCAGTTGTAATCTATATATCTAATAGCGAAGTCTGTTTTCTGTGTGGATAATTCCACCAACAGAGGGCTCACTGTCCCCCAACAGCTTTTTCTACAGGCTCAGAGGACTCTCTGGTCTGCAGAAAAATCCAAAAAGTAAAAACAAAAAACAAAACAAAAAACAAAACTTGGGGAGGGTTGACCCCCCCCATACCTTTTGAAATGGCCTCCACAGGAGCCACTTACTCCAGGAATCAATGGTGAGAGATTAGAACATGGGTGGGGGGGGCGCTTGTAACTGGCTCCATCAGTAAAAGGCAGGGGGAGAGGGGAGTGTACATTCCAAGCCTATTTTGGCCTTTGAGGGAGGGAGCCTTGGGGCCAGGCCTGACAGAGGTTGCCAGTGCCAGGCTGGGGAATTCCTAGAGGTTTTGTGGTGGAGTCTAAGGAGGAGGGGTGGGTTTAGGGAAGGGAGTGGCCTCAGCTGGATATAATGCCACAAAATCCACCCTCCAAAGCAGCCATTTTCTCCAGGGAGACAAGTTTCTGCTGTCTAGAGTTCAGTTGTAATTCTGAGGCGTCTCCAGGTCCCACTTGGTGGTGGCACCCCTTGGCCTGGTAGCAGTCTAGGGTTGCCAGGTCTCCCCGGGCCACCAGCAGGAGATGGGGGGTAAGGTGGCCAGATCCAGGTTGGGAAACTCCTGGAGATTTGGGGGTGGACCCTGGGGGGGGCAGGGACCTCAGTGAGCTACAATGCCATAGAGTCTACCCTCCAAAGCATCCATTTTCTCCATGGAAAGTTATCTCTGTAGTCTGGAGATGAGCAGCAATTCCAGGGGATCCCCAGGGCCCACCTGGAGGCTGGCATCCCTAGGCAGCACCCTCTGAGTGACTTGATGCCACCTGATTTGCATGACTCAAATAGGCCCGGCTGCTTGCTACTGTTCATTAGCAGCCACTAGTTAGCCATTAGTTAGAGCTTCAGATTAAGGTCTCTGAGACCCAGATTCAGATCCCCATCTTGCAGTGGAAGCGTACTGGGTGATTTTGGACCAGTCACATACTTTCAGCCTAACCAACCTCACAGGATTGTTGTGCAGATAAAAAGGAGGAGAGAATAAAGAAGCTGCTTTGGTCCCCATAGTGGTGAAGACTGTGATTTTCCTAGGTAGAGACTGTGGAGGAGGGGGTGGAGATGGAAAGCTGAAGACAGATTAAGGCAGATAAAGATAGGTTGGCTGTTGGGTGGGAAAGAAATACGGTTGCCAACTCCAGGCTGGGAAATTCCTGGACATTTGAGGGGTGGAGCCTAGGGAGGGTGGGGTTTGAGGAGGTGAGGAACTTCAGACCAGTATAATGACACCACCCTCCAATCCAGCCATTTTCAAGAACTACCATTGCCAGCCTCCAGGTGAGGGCTGGAGATCACCCAGAATGACAACTGTTGTCCAGGTGACAGAGATCAGTTCCTCTGGATAAAATGGCTGCTTTGGAGGGTTGAGACTATGGCATTATACCCTGCTGAGGCTTCTTCTGGCCCCAAGCCTCACTGTCCCAAGGCTCCACCCCCAAATCTCCAGGAATTTCCCAACCTGGAGCTGGCAGCCCTAAGGTGAATTGATTACTGTAGCTGGGAGATCCATTGTGATTCCCAGAGTGCTGCCACTGCTGCTGCTGCCGCTGCCACTGTGTGGGATAGGGGAGGAAACAGGCAGGAGGCTGGGAGAGTGATGGGGGCAGAAAGGGAAAAAGTGATGAGGTGGGGAGGCAGAAAAAGAAAGAGAATGATGAGGGGATAAAGTAACATGCATGGAGGAGAGAGAGAGAGTAAGAAAAGATGGAACAGAAGGGAGAAAGAGTGTGAGGGAGGGAGAGGGGAGGAAGCAAAGGTGTGAGAAATGGAATAACCATCCCCCAAATTTCTTGTGGGTCTCCACTTGTTATAATCTAATCCCAATTTATGTAACTTTTTAGTTTGAATTGTTGTACATCTGTACTAGCACAATTGCTGAATGTCAGTCATTCAGCAACCAATCTGAGGCTTCATCTCTCCTGTACCAAACTGCAGTGTGTGGAGCAAATGGCATGATAACATTGCCCTGTAAATGAGCGTAATGCAAGGGGTCATGATGCCACACTGGAATTGTACAAACCTCAAAGAATACTTTGCTGCTGTGTGGTGATGATTACAGCTCTGTTCCTTTTCTTTTTTAAAAAATCCCATAAATCTTTTCAATGCTTCTTTTTGAAAATTAGCTCTCCCCCACCCCTAGTGATAGAAGGCAGGTAACTGAGGAATGGGTTGAGTTACCAACTCTGGCCTGGGATTCCTGGAGATCTGGGAGCAGTTTCTGGGGATGGTTGAATTTGGGGAGAGAGCTCAGTGGGTATGTGATACTCCAGAGTCCGTGCTTTGAAGCTGCTGTTTTCTCCAGGAGACTTAACTTCTGTAGTCTAGAGGTCAGCTACTATTCCAGGAGACCTCCAGGCCCTACTTTGAGGTTGGTTAGGGAGGCCAAGAAACAGGGAATAGAGAATCCTGTTGAACGACACCCCTGCAATTAGTAGTAGAAGTTTTAAGGGTGTCCTGTACTCCATTTAGGGTCTTCTTTTTTCAGGACAAAAGCCAATTTAATCATGAATAAATAAATAATTAAATATCCTATGGACACTGACTCTGCTTGCCATGTTAACAGATAAGATCTGCTGAAGTAGCTGCCAACCAGATCCAAACAAGTGCCCGAAGTCTGGGTGACAAAATGAGCACAACCAGGACACAGATAGATGGAGACATCCGACGTGCTCAGCAGTTTATCCGCCAAGTTCGCAACTTTCTCTCTGGTAAGGTCAGAAGGCAGTATTTAAAGCAACATGTATCTAAATATGGTGGTGACAATAACCGGATAGAAGCTGGAGGATGGAGTGTCCAACCCAAACAACTGCAATAACCACAAATAGACATGCTGCAAACACTTCAAAATGGAAATTATCCCAAAGGCCACGATTTATTTGACATGTGTGATGCCTGCTGTCCTATCCCTTGAGAATAAGGGATACTGACCCAATGATCATGCATATAAGTAAACACTTCCTCATAGATGGGTCAGAGCTGGGCATGTTGGGATATGTATGCGTTATATAAGTGGGGACTGCAGACATGGGGGCTCTGTTGGCGTGATGTCATATACTTCAAGAAATCACCTTTATTATTTATTTAATTACTTTATCTTTCTCAAGCCAGCCACCAGAATGGCAACAAGCAATGGGAACTGGGAGTGGGAGATGTTTCACCTCCAGTGGGTACCTGAGAACCTTAGTGTAACTTGGCTTTTGCAATGACAAGTATATTTTCATTTTGTGTGTTCACTTTTCCCCTCAATGCTGTGAAAATGCTGAGCTCCCCTGACCTCTAAGAAGTTCCAGGGGCATCTTTTCCACAGGTCATTGTACTTGTAAGGAAGTACTAGAAACATATTGTGTTTCTGTGGAATCTGTTTCTTTGCAAATTGCAAATTGAGCATGAGGAAGAGGCAGGCACCCAGGTAAGCCAATGCTAGTCTTTATAGCAGTGACAACTGAACAAAACTAGATAGTTTGCCCTCAGGAACCCCTTCCCCCATACACTACCCCCCAGCTGAAAAACCGAGACTTCTGTCTCTTGCCTTGGCTTCATTCTAGCTGGTAAACATTTTCTCTCTAGGCTGCACACAAGCAAGCTAGCAGCAACCAACTATTCTTAAAAACAACAACACTGTTCATTTAAGCAAGCATTTTCTAGCGATCAATAGCACCCAAAGAGGCATCTTTAGCTGATGCTATCAACTAAACAGAAGTCTAGAGGAAAGCTCATCATCTTATTTAATGACTTTAAAATGTTTTTTTAGAGATTTAATTACCTTTTAAAAAATACTACATAGTACACTTCCTTTCTTTTTTAAAAAACCAACAACGTACTTTAATCTTTTAAAGTCATAAATTAATATATAGACGCAAACACACACACACAAATGGGTGTTTTTTAATTGCTCTCAGCCTTGCATTTATTTGAGATCTTAATATCTTATATGTTTGTAGTACAGTACATTATGCTTTTATTATACCTATGTGGCAGGCCACGTGTTCAGTGCTTTATGTTATGGGTGCTACTGGGCCACAATACCCCCAATTTTATTTTGAATAAAACAGATTATGTCAGTTGTAGCATTATTTCTTTATTCTTCCACAGACTTCCTGTGTGGTTTTTAGGCAAATTACTCCTTGCCATTAGATCCCCTTCTCTAAAATTACTGGTTTTGTGTTGAGCAGCACAGAACAAGTGAAATTGTACCACTTATTAGGCCAATTAATTGATTAAAACTTTAGGAACTATTTAAGGCTGCATATTACAATATAATCCCTTCAACTCTGACAAACGGCATTATGTTGGCAGTCCTACCTTTTTATACATGTGTTCATACACAATGTTTTCTGACCATTGTCTGATTTCCCTCCTCTGTACTGAAATAGAATCTATTCTGCATAATAGCAGTCGTGCTCAAAGCTTTATTCAAAAGGTTATCAGGTGGGCTACTTCCTGTGTTCCACTTAAAACATGCTGGAACTCTCTTTCAAATCAAGGCCACATCTCATGAGAAATAGAAAGGCAATATGCTTCTGTAGTTTAGAGAAAGGACATGCTAAGCTTAGAACTGCTTCCAAAAGTTTAGCTTACATGTCTCGCAAGATGGAAGTCTCTTGGCATTATATTTTTTGCATCGATTCAAATCTTGACTGTACACCCATGACATTTTAAATAGCTCTATACTGCCATTAGACCAAATTTAATAAAGGCTTCTGTTGTCCATTGTGAATCTGAACTAAATACATGTGAATTAGGGAAAAAACATTTGCAAATTGGAGAGGGGCTGTGGTTCAGTGGCAGAACATCTGCTTGGCATGCAGAAAGTCCTAGGTTCAGTCCATGACATTTCCAGTTAAAAGGATCAGGAAGTAAGTGATGGGCAAGACCTCTACCTGAGACCCTGGAGAGCTCCTGGCAGTCTGAATAGACAACACTGATGTTGCAGGACCATTGGTCTGATTCAGGATAACTCAACGTCTTTAGAATCATAGAGCGGAAGGGACCTCCAGGGTCATCTAGTCCAACCCCCTTCACAATGCAGGAAATTCACAGATACCTTCCCCCACACACCCATTGACCCCTGTTCCATACCCAGAAGATCAGGTAGTTTTTATTTATGTTAATTTCAGGTAACTGCATAACTTATTGGAGTCATGACCAAGACAACTTAGTGTTGTTAATGAGGGGACAATATGGCCTAGTCCTTAAACAGTAACCAAATCATTGTACCTTTTGGGGTTTCTTTTGGTCACATGGACACATGAAACTGCCTTATACTGAGCCAGATCCTGAATCTATCCAGGTCATATAGTTTGTCTGGTGGTAGCTGTCCAAGATCTCAGGTACAGGTCTTTCATAACAGCTACAATCTGATTTCTTTTAGCCAGAGATGCTGAGGATTCAACCTGGGATTTTCTGCATGTAAAGCAGATTATTTACCACTGAGACAATGCCCTACCCTTTCTTCTGCGGGCCTTTTCTAACTCCATGGGGACCATGGGTAATGGCACAGTGGTAAAGAATCACAGCAGAAGTAATCCAATTCCATAAGAAACACAAGAAGATCCATGCTGGATCAGAGCAAGTGTTCATCTAGTCCAGCATCCTGTTTCTAACAGTAGCCAGCCAGATGCTTCTGGTAAGCTCATGAGCAGGCAAGGAGGCCTCCCCTAGTTTGTCTCCTATTAAATGGCATTCAGAAGTTCACAAGTATTTTGAAGATTTTAGTGGTTTTGTGTGTTTTTGCTTGAAGATCCAGCTTCACTTCTGAACTAAGAATCAGTGCGGTGTAGTGCTGTCCCTCCACTCAAATCACATCTTCCTAAAACTGTTTTCATATTAAGAAAATAAAAGACTGTCAAGGGTTTCTTATGCACTTTAATGTCAAGCATGTAATTTGTCTATAATGGCAGGATCTGTATCCTTCCTAACTCTCCTAAATGCCATTCTCCTCTCAGGCTCCCCACATGTTCTTGTCCATTTTGGCTTTGAAAAAAGTGCAACATACTTACTCTACAAATCCAACATACTCTACAAATCCAAATTAGATACAGAAATAACTTTCTAGTTGTTTTATTCCCAAAAATAATTTGTATTTATCCACATTTGGAAAGTCTTTGTAACCTGAGTCACCACAGAAAGGCTGAGCTTTCTGTATGGCTAAGTAACAGTATCTGCCAAGACTTGGCCTATTTCTTTGTTCAGAAGAGAAATAGACTTGGCTGCTCCTAACTATCCAATATCTATGTCATTTGGTTTGATTTAAACTCCTAGGTTTTATGACAACTTCTGTATAATGTGAATGCTTGCTATGGAATTGAATGGAAGATATAATCTCATGGGCTCTTTATCTGACTTTCCTTTGTAATCTTTATAGATCCAGACACCGATGCAGCTGCTATCCAGCAGGTCAGCGATTATGTCCTTTCCCTTCACCTTCCTGCT